>NC_140961.1:34289785-34331440 GCF_056783735.1 Eptatretus burgeri
AGAGAGAAGTGAATAATTTTCTTCCTCTGTCTGCCTTCCTGGCAGTCAAATGAAATTGAAAATCGTTTCAAACAGGAAACTTACTGTTTTATGGATGTGAGAATGACAATGGACACAAACAACAGGCACGGAGAACTCATGTAACATGTTAAACTAGAACAGCACTCAGGAGAGTGCATACGTCCGCCGGGGTGATCAGTTTACGTTTTGGATCCCACTGATAGGCCGGATCTGGATTCGGACCTGAACCAAAGTCAAATTGGCTTGCTCTTGTCACCGAACCATCTCATCCACTAAGTTTTGTCTGAATCCATCCATAACTTTTTGAGATATCCTGTTCACAGACAGACAGACAGGGGGGAAAACATAGCCTCCGCCCACCTTCCATAATGGAGGTAATACGGTCATGTAAAAGACGGTAGACTTCCGAAATTGTTTTTTCTACAACTCGTAAAATCTTAATTTTATTTCAATTGACTTTTATACATGAACAATGCAGAACGCAAATCACCTTATTGGCACTTTCAAAACCTTTCAGTTTAGCAGTACTTGGACAAAATATTCCGACATTTTACGAAAATGTCTCGACCAATCAAATTTGGTCATCTTTGGTCGAGATGACCAAATTTGGTCGAGATGACCACATCAATTTGGTCGAGATGACCAAATCAATTTGGTCATCTCGACCAATCAAATTTGCCACTCGCAGACCCTCCCATGTCCTTTTTTTCTCAAGACTCCATGGAGTAGTGTATTCTACGAACTCTCTGGATTAGCCATTAGGCATATGAGACCGAGTTGTTAAAATGGTTATAAATATAACCGATATCGTTTTTGGTGTAATCATTTCAGGTTACACAAGGAAACTTAAACACAGGAAGAAGCCTCTGAAATAATGACCCATCATATATACCTGTGCTTTATATATGAACACCCTATTCATTTTATCAATCTTCAATCTCATTCTTCCCTCCAGGTCTTTAAGACAGTTAGTTGTTCACCACCATCTCAGATTGTCCCCAATCCAAAACCATAATGTTTTCTACCCTTGTTCATCTCCACCCCAAAACTCGCCTCTTCCAAATTTCAAGTTTTTCCTTCCCGAGAGTTTCCTTATCCATCCTGTCCACCCCAAGCATCCTTTCCTGCTCCCCCACCCCCCCATTGCCCATTCCTCCCCACACACGTAACTTGTCCAAGCCTCCCTCTATCTTGTCCTTCAACTCCACCTTTGGCTGTTGGTGTTTCCCCCTCTTTCTACTGTTCCTTTTTCCTGTTACATCCTCATCAGTTCACTAGCTCTTCCACGATCCTTGATCCTGTATGTAAAGACAATCCACATTTGGTATCTTATAAGACAAGTAAATTGATCGAAGATTGAATTGAAAAGAATGATTCTTAGAGAAGATTTAATTTCAGAGCATGATGTGAAATTTTAGGGTGGGCTTTCCGCGAATGTTTTCGCCAAACAATGTATCAATGTCCCATAAAAGGTTGTTCAAAAAAATCTTAAAACAATCATCACATCACATCAATATATGGTATGGTGTGGTATTTATTCCTGTAGATTTCCCTGTATTCACTACATAGGTTGAGTACAACTTAAAATTCACTGCACATCCTCGAGAGACAAGTGACTTGGAACTTTTGGTTCCCCCACTGCCTTTGCTTTCATAACATTTGTAAGGAAGATGTTCCATTCATATTCCTGGTGTCGTCTGGATTTCTTCTTGCACAATTTTAGAGGATGTCCTCACATAGTGATAGTGGTGCTTTTTGAAGTTAAGAAGAAGAGTTTTAATGAATTTTGGAATTTGGGGTACCAGCAAAAGATCACCTGCTCTTCACAAAGGAAACCAGGAGATCTTTAACATCTACCAACAAATGCCAGCACACAGCACACCCAGTTTAACATCATCCAAGGGATGGCACACTTGTTACTGAATCACCTGTGAAACAACTGTGAAACAATGGGATGACAGTTTATAACTGGGTCGAGATTTGAACCCAGGCTGGACAGCTCAGAGGTGAGTGTGCATACCTTGAGGCTATCCTGCTAGTCCAGAGTAGAAGAATATCATAAGAATAATTCTGTTGTTATGAACTCAATTTCCACAAACACCTCTCATCAGCTACATTTAACACTAAACAAATACAAGGAATTATTAAAATAACTTTCTCCCACCTAACACGAGAAATACTCCACCAACTGTCTCCACAACACTGGTCAGGCCCCACACACCTTGGGTATGGCAACATGACCTCTGGCATACAAGATACAAAGTTGACACAGAAAGGATTGTGAAAGTTCGGAGGTGGACAACTTCACTTATACCAAACTGTGAAGACTCCCAAATGAACGTGGTTGGAAACCCTAAATCTTCACTCTCTGTACTATGGGCACCGCAGGGGTGAGATGATAACAGTGTAAATCTCTTCTCTTCTATGGGAAACTATGATTACCGACTCACTACACTGCAGAATAATTGTTTATGAGACATCCTGTTTCCTTTGTGGCCTTGATGCATTTCACCTTATCTCGGGGCAGAACCAATAGAATATTGAGTGGTTCTAAAACACTCTGGGTGACATTTTATAGCGATTTTTTCAGAAGATACCCTGAAAAGCTAATAAGGCAGCAGTGCAGACTGTAGAGACATCAATGTTGAAGATATCATTGAATTAATTGCTACTCCTGTTCATTACACTGGACGAGCAGAGTCTGAACGTGCCATCGAACCTGAATTCTGAATTCTGATTTTCTTTACATTAGTTCAGCACTGAACACAGCGTGAAATCTTTGTTAATAAATTATATCCTTGAATCCTGACCTGTGGAGCTGAGCAAGAGGTTTCTGCAATGTGCAAATAACTTATGGGCTGGAATACCGGACTGTGATGTGATGCAGGCCTCATAGTCTCAAGATTTAAAAAAATTAACCTTTTAAGCAGGAATGAGAATACAAGTCATCAAACCCCAATCAAATGTAGGGAATGCCACCAAATCTCAATGTCTAGGGTGTGTACGTATAAATAGATGGAATAAACAAATCTGGCCATCCCCAAGAAGATGCCGAGCCCTTCCCCATCTCCTTGAGATGTCGATCAACCTGCTGTAACCATGAGGCACGTGCTCCGCCCATTGGCCTCCTCCACTCACGAAGCTTCCTTGCTGAGAAAATCTGGTGAACAGGATCAGCATCAGGAAAACGAGCCACACGTTCATACAGCCACAGCTGACGCTCACGGACTATACAAGTAACAAACCTCATCTGAGTCTGTCTCAGTAACCACTCATTGGACACAAAGTCTGACCAGAGATAGTCAAGGATTCTCTGAAGAGACCTGGTACCAAAGGAGTTAAGTCTCCGTCTCAGATCCTGAGTCAGAGTCCAAGTATCACATTTGTACAGCAAGACTAGAAGCACCAAGGACTTAAAGACTCAGACTTTCGTCCTCCTGCATTGGTACCGACCGTGCCACACCCCGTGATCAAGTTAATCCATGACTGCCCAGGGGCTGACCCAGATGTCTATTGACCTCTCGCTCACAACATACAGTTTTCACAACATACAACAACATGAATATCACTGCCAAGGTAAGTAAATCTCTCCGTGACCTCATCATCCTCACCGCAAACAGTTACAGACAAGATAGCAGCATCCAATATGCCATTGTAAGACCGGATCTTAGTTTTGACGCAGTTAACCCGTAACTCCAGCAGCTCCGACTCGTCATTCAGTGCCTCAAGGGTCCCCATAAGGATTCCCAGCATCTCCGCAAAGATGACTACATCATCTGCGAAATCAAGGTCAGATATCTTGACATTCCCAAATGATGCACCACAGCTTATTCTCTCTGACATCCTCCCTAGAATCCAGTCCATACAAGCGCTGAAAAGTGTGGGAGCCAGTACACACCTCTGATGAACTCCAGTAACAACTGGAAATAAGTCGGAGATACATCTCACAGTACTCTCAGTACCAGAATATAGTTTAGACATCAGATTGATCCATTTTGGTGGCACCCCACGAAGACCAAGAATCCTCCAGAGGGCATCCCGATTCACTGAATCCAATACTTTAAAGAGATCAACATCAGCTGTAATCAGCACTTGCCAAAACTCGTCACGTTCGTTGACATTTTTGGTGTAAAGCCTGACTCCTCTGGACGCTCGTGCTCAAGCAAATGGTGGTGAACCCGATCAAGAATTATCTGAGCAAAGACCTTGCCCAGCACTGAGAGCAGCGTCACCCCTCGGTAGTTGCTGCACTCTTGGCGATCCCTCTTCCCTTTCCAGAGAGGGACAACAAGGCCCCTCTGCCAATCTGTTAGGATGATGCCTGTGCTCCAAAGAGAGCACAGAACTGCATGCAATGACATGAGTATAGCATTTCCACCAGCCTTGAGAAGTTCAGCATGGATGCCACAGATCCCTGGAGCTTTGCCCCGTTTCAACTGGTTTACCGCAGCCCGCGTTTCCACAAGCGAAGGCGGACCACAGTTGATTGGAGGGTGTGTTGTTCTTGCATCTTGAGTACCATGCAATGGAGGCCATGATAAATTAAAACAATTGAAAACTTTAACAATTGAACATAGAAGATGTCCAATTAAACGATCTGACTTGACATGGCAGACTTCCAAAATCTGGTTCGGGGTCTGCCATCCAGAATAAGTATGATTAACAAAGTCCCTTACAAGGAAGAAACCAGATTCAATGAAGGATTGAATTGGGGACCTTCTTTGGTAGTCATGATGGAACAGACTGTTGTAAAAGACAGGTTCACACATAAGATTACAAAATTTTTGAGTCCTTGTTTCATACTGGAATGTCACACTGACTGGCATTCAGGAGACTTTGATAAAAAAAAGGAGGGCAGAAGTGAGGCGTCGATTCGCCGCAAGTCAAGTCGGAAGAGCTCAGGGCCACACTTGAGCTTACCGGCTTGCTGCAGCAAGCACGAAGCTAGGGGCTGTCAAGACAGGACTTCCTTGTACAGAAGCTGACACAAGGTCGTCAGCTGGAAGGGCAGTATTTTGCTGGTAATGTCCACAAGCCCTTGACCGCCTTTTGCTGGCGGGAAACTCAGAAGATCTGCTCGAAGCTGGTGCATGCCATTCCAGAAAAAATCCACAAGGATTCGTAGCAAATTAATGATTAGTGATTTTGGGGGGGGGGGGTGTAAGTCAGCCATCCAATACCAGAGTCTGGAAGTGGCCAAGTTGTTAATTATCAGCACTCTACCTCTATAAGACAGAAGGCTCGACAATATTTTCCAACGATTAAGGGTGTGAGATATTTGATCAACCAGTTGATCCCATTTCTTTAATGAGAAGGTCTCATTCTCAAGGAGCACCCCAAGATGCTTAACACCATCATACCTCCACTGCAAAGCTTTAGGCAGAGAAGGTGGGATAAATAACCTTGAAGGACCAAGACACAAGGCTTTACTCTTGCTCCAATTAACAGTAGCAGAAGATGCCAGATTAAATTCATGCAGAGCACTTGTAAAGACAGCAATGTCAGACAGAGTGTTGACAATCACACACACATCATCAGCACCTTGACAGGATTAACAAGAGGTGCCACCGGAAAATCAGAAAGCTTTTAACAAAAGTGAATCAGCAAGGGTTCAATAGCAAGGAAATACAGACACTCAGAGAGAGGGCAACCTTGTCTAATACCAAGCTGAACTGGAAAAGGTGAACATAAACTGTTATTGATGTTTATTAAACTGAAGTTGTTGTGATACAGTAATTTAATACAAGAAATAAAGAAAGGGCCAAGCCTAAACCCCTTTAAAACTTCAAATAAATAGGGATGATCAACACTATCAAAAGCCTTTTCTTCATCAAGAAAGATCAGACATGTGTTAACATTCTGACAATAACATATAGAAATCAAATCACGAACAGAAAAAAAAATTTGGTAAATATCGATCTACCGGGAATACAATAAGACTGGTCAGGAGATACAATGTGTCCAATTAAAATCTTTAAGTGATTGGCAAGTAACTTGGTCGACAGTATTTTATAGTCGACACAAAGTAGAGAGATCGGGCACCAGTTCTCAACAAGTTGAAGATCTCCTTTTGTCAGAATTAATGAAATGATAGCACGTCGACAGCTTCAAGGAAGTTCACCAGTCTGTATACTTTCTAAAAATACAATTAATAGAGATGGTCCCAGCAGATCCCAGAAGGTGCTGCGGAATTCAACTGGCAACCCATCAGCCAATAATAATTAATTCAAAAGGGCTTTCTTTTCATACAACATTTGTCGCTGCCCATTATTATTAGAAGAGGACATCTTGTTTTGCAAGTGAAGAATTTGTGTCTTCACCTGGTCTATATCGATGTCATGATCTCGAGTACTGTGTTGTGAGAAATTTTGACAAAAGACTCTAATTTGAGCTTTAACGTTGTCCCACCACTGACGTAAACAAGAGAAGTCCTGATCGATTGCGATGTAATGTGCCCAAAAGGTCTTAAAGGAAGAAACAAAGAACTTGTTTTGAAGGAGTGCAGTATTGAACTTCCAATGTGGACTCACCACCTTAATAAATGGCAATTGAAACCGCATTATAACTACATGGTGATCAGAAAACCCAGATGGGAGAATAAAAGTGTTTAAGACGAGGTTAAGGAAGTGATCGGAAACATAGAATTTATCAAGTCGAGCTAGGGACACTAAATTGTTTGAGCAGCGACACCAAGTAAATTGTTGCTGCGTCGGATGTTGCAATCTCCAAATGTCAGTCAACTTGAATCTTGAGATGGAGTGAACAAGAGATCTCGTGCTGGCTACATGCGGCTCAGCTCCATTCCTATCAAGGGAGGGAATTAGTGTGTAATTAACATCTCCTCCAAAACATAGGAAGTGATCAGAAGGAACACTAGCAAGATACGAATCAAGACAGCCAAAGAAGGAAGATCTTTCAGCATTTGTACTTGGTGCATACACATTGACTATTGCAAAAAGGTGTTTACTAATGGAGAAGGTCAGGGAATCTAAATATCCCTTTACAATTTCCTTAAAGGAAACTAAAGTTAAAGGAAGAGTTTGCCGAAAAAAAGATGGCTATCCCAGCAATCGGACTTGAAAGACTACTGAAGAACCAATGTCGTTTAACAAACAGTTCCCACTCAGTTAAAGAATCATCAGTTGAGTGAGTTTTTTTTGTAGGAGTAAGATATCAACCTTGTTGCACTCAACTAGCTGTTTAACTTGCACTTTACGAAGAGATGTGCAACCACCATTGATATTTCGGCGAGCAATGGATAGTTTCATCTCGAAGGAGTCGCCAGCAAAGAATAGATCAGCCATGATCTTTAAGTTCATTCTGAGCGTAACTCAGAAATCTTCTTAACCCGTGACGTTGAGGGTCTGTAACGTTATATCTATCAGGTCGAGAAATCATTATTCGAGCCACTTGAATAAAATCCTCTGGAACTGGAAAATGGTCCTTAATTTTGACCCCCATTTTCCGAAAACTTTTGTGCAAGAAAGCGTGACCGGCATTCGGAGAAACTGAGGCATCAACCTCAGGGTTTTGAGAAAGCATATTGCCGCTCGCGTCACTCAAGGTCGAGACAACAAAGGATGTCCCATCAGACGCATATCCCATGCTATCCACTGCAAGCCCCTGCTGTTTTTCAGTAGCAACTTGATCAGGTTCCACAGGTGCACCCACCTCTACATTACAATCAATTTGTACATCCGGTGTATCAATTTCAACAATAGCAACTGCATATGGGGGGGGGAGGGGGGTTCATCAGTTTCACAAGAGATCTCAGGTTCATTGGGCACACTGGGAACAACAGTTTCACGTGTACTAATAACGAGGGTACAAGTCTGCTCAGGAGTTGAGTTCATGGGAATGGGTTCAGGTAATTTTTTAACAGGTGCTGTGACAGCTTGCGCACAAGAAGGAGACCTTTTAGGTTCCACCAGACGATTTATTTTATTATGAAATTCACGCTTCTGTGCTTTATTCCAGGTAACAACGGTTACCTTGTTTCTGCTGGATGGGAATGCGGTGAAGGAAGGGATTGCTGTCCTTCAGGTGAAGGAAGAGACTCCAGTCCTTCAGGTAGCACGGTACTCTCATTTGATGCTGAATTAGTCTCTCGGGGATTACCTGGGGCTGGGCAATCCCTTCGCAGATGTCCGTGCTGATTACAGGCATAACACGTGTATCGTTGCGTACATTTGATATAATTGTAATTATCATGTTTAATTGTGAAACTGACATCAAGATCATGACAGTTCTGTTCAAAACCATGAAGAGTTGACGTCTGAAGGAATAAACGTGTTTAAAATGATCATCGCGACACCGTCAGGGAACCATTGAAATGTGAGACATGACTGTACCAAAAGGGCGAAGGGCAAATTGTATTTTTTCATTCTCCGGGTCGGGTGGAATATTGGAAATAATAACCTTTACTAACGGAGAATCGAGCGGAGAAACTGGAATGAAAATGTCGGGCTCGATGGATAAGCCCAATTCCACAACACTCGCCACCATACTTTCTTGAAGAACAAAAACAACTTTCTTGTTCATTTTTGATGCTGTGAGGATATTCTCAGCGTCGATAATTCCACCGACGGCAATAATAATCGCTTCAACCGCCACGTGGGCCGGAGGGACGCACGTGAGGCCATGCTTCCGACTTAACGAGCTAAATACGGTGCTGTGAGAACGAACGCTCGTCATGCCGGCCGTGCTAACAATAACAACGGTAGAGGGAAATGTAGATAATTGAAAACAGCTCTCGGCACGTGAAACGAAGTGATATATAAACATGTGGAAGCAATGGGGAGCAAATAATTCACTCACTATCACAACATATGCGCTCTGTCTCTCTCTCTCTCTCTGTCTCTGTCTCTCTCTCTCTCTCTCTCTCTCTCTCTCTCTCTCTCTCTCTCTCTCTCTCTCTCTCTCTCTCTCTCTCTCTCTCTCTCTCTCTCTCTCTCTCTCTCTCTCTCTCTCTCTCTCTCTCTCTCTCTCTCTCTCTCTCTCTCTCTCTCTCTCTCTCTCTCTCTCTCTCTCTCTCTCTCTCTCTGTCTCTCTCTCTCTCTCTCTCCCTCTCCCTCTCCTTCAAATCAATGAAGGGAAGAATAACACAGGGATATGAATAATAACGATATGAACCTAACAAACAAGGGGGCGGGGGTGTGAGAACGATATGAAAGAGGATAATAACCAACAGCAAAGACACCTCCCAGCTCACCAAAACAACGCAGCCACCATGATGCCACACCCAGCTCACAGACTGCCAGTAGGGGGCAAAAGAGAGAACAAGAGATATATACAGTGGGGAGAACAAGTATTTGATACACCACTGATTTTGCAGGTTTTCCCACTTACAAAGCATGTAGAGGTCTGTAATTTTTATCATAGTTACACTTCAACTGTGAAAGACGGAATCTAAAACAAAAATCCTGAAAATCACATTGTATGATTTTAAAATAATTAATTTGCATTTTATTGCATGAAATAAGTATTTGATACACTAGAAAAACAGAACTTAATATTTGGTACAGAAACCTTTGTTTGCAATTACAGAGATCAGACATTTCCTATAGTTCTTAATCAGGTTTGCACAGACTGCAGCAGGGATTTTGGCCCACTCGTCCATACAGATCTTCTCTAGATCCTTCAGGTTTCGGGGCTGTCGCTGGGCAACACAGACTTTCAGCTCCCTCCAAAGATTTTCTATTGGATTCAGGTCTGGAGACTGGCTAGGCCACTTCAGGACCTTGAGATGCTTCTTACGGAGCCACTCCTTAGTTGCCCTGGCTGTGTGTTTCGGGTCGTTGTCATGCTGGAAGACCCAGCCACGCCCCATCTTGAATGTTCTTGTTGAGGGAAGGAGGTTGTTGGCCAATACAAGATCTCACGATACATGGCCCCATCCATCCTCCCCTCAATACGGTGCAGTCGTCCTGTCCCCTTTGCAGAAAAGCATCCCCAAAGAATGATGTTTCCACCTCCATGCTTCACAGTTGGGATGGTGTTCTTGGGGTTGTACTCATCCTTCTTCTTCCTCCAAACACGGCGAGTGGAGTTTCAACCAAAAAGCTCTATTTTGGTTTCATCAGACCACATGACCTTCTCCCATTCCTCCCCTGGATCATCCAGATGGTCATTGGCAAACTTCAGACGGGCCTGGATATGCGCTGGCTTGAGCAGAGGGACCTTGCGTGCGCTGCAGGATTTTAATCCATGACAGCATAGTGTTTTACTTATGGTTTTCTTTGATACTGTGGTCCCAGCTCTCTTCAGGTCATTGACCAGGTCCTGCCGTGTTGTTCTGGGCTGATCCCTCACCTTTCTCATGATCAGTGAGGCTCCACGAGGTGAGATCTTGCATGGAGCCCCAGACCGAGGGAGATTGACTGTTATCTTGAACTTCTTCCATTTTCTAATAATTGCGCCAACAGTTGTTGCCTTCTCACCAAGCTGCTTGCTAATTATCCTGTAGCCCATCCCAGCCTTGTGCAAGTCTACAACTTTGTCCCTGATGTCCATGGACAGCTCTCTGGTCTTGCCCATTGTGGAGATGTTGGAGTCTGATTGATTGAGTGTGGACAGCTGTCTTTTATGCAGATAACAAGTTCAACAGGTGCAGTTAATTCAGGTAATGAGTGGAGAATGGGAGGGCTTCTTAAAGACAAACTAACAGGTCTGTGAGAGCCGGAATTCTTACTGGTTGGTAGGTGATCAAATACTTATTTCGTGCAATAAAATGCAAATTAATTATTTTAAAATCATACAATGTGATTTTCAGGATTTTTGTTTTAGATTCTGTCTTTCACAGTTGAAGTGTACCTATGATAAAAATTACAGACCTCCACGTGCTTTGTTCGTGGGAAAACCTGCAAAATCAGCAGTGTATCAAATACTTGTTCTCCCCACTGTATGTATGTATATACATATATATATATATATATATATATATATATACATTTATATATATTCATATAAAAAAAAAAAAAAATATATATATATATATATATATATATATATATATATATATATATATATATATATATATATATATATATATATATAGATGTATGGATGTATATATGGATATATGGAGATGGAGATTGAGATGGAGATGGAGAAACATAATCTCCTTCACCTTCGGTGGCAGAGGTAACAAGAAAGAGCAATTAGAGATTGCAGGTCCTCGCCAGAACTTGTTTTTTGTTGCGTTGGCGTAGTTTTGTGTGGTGTTTGTGTAGTTTTGTGTCGTGTTTGTGTACTGGTGTGTTACGTAATTAAGAGGAGACATTATTAGAACTGCCACTTTATTACTGCTGGTAGTGATGACCGGGTACCAAGACGTCCTGCTTTGATGCAACCCTGCTTTGATCGGACACCTGACCATGGCCCAAGACGTTTTTTACCCTTCCTGAAGGAGAGGGTATTGCATTTGCGTCCGTTTGCTACTTGTAAAATCGAAGATTTTTCAAGTATATTGGTCAGTCTAATTTGTTATTCTGTCTGTTTGTTAATTGCCTACAGGACACAAATTAAAACCAATCTTCACGAAACTTCACCAAGTTGTAGAGGTAGTCTCAACTGAGAAGCCTATCGATTTTGAGGTCAAAGATCAAAGGTGATCTTGAGGTGAAATTTCTAAAATCGTTATTTTTCATCTGATTGACTTGGAATTTGAACAAGATTTGCATATTGCATCACTGAATTGGGAACCAACTATTTTTGAGGTCAAAGGGTCAAAGGTCAACTCAAGGTCAAACTTCTCAAATCATCCATTTTTATTTGAAAAATCGTCAATTTTCATCCGATTGACTTGAAAATTAAGCAGCAATCGCATTGTGCATCACTAAATTTGGAAACCAACTATTTTTGAGATAAAAAAGGTCAAAGGTCAACTCAAGGTCAAATTTCAAAAATCATAAATTTCAATCTGAAAAATAATCAATTTTCATCCGATTGATCTGAGCTTTGATTAAGATTGCCAATTTTAATCTTAACTAGTGCATGCCCATACGTGCGTGGCCGTACGTGCAAAAAAAAAAAACTTTCAAACAACCACACAGACCGTTCCTTCGCTCTCGTAAACGACGACTGGATTGGGGCATTGTGTTTATCTATAAATGCGCATAAGAAATCGAGAAATTATTAGAATACACTAAGTCATCACTATCCAGAAGTCCATATGTTGTAACCTGTAATGGGGAACGCGGCTGAGGATCTCTTCCCCAATGGGCATGCCTACGCAACAACGTGTCCTGTCATTGGTTTGGTAAATAAATGGCCATAACTTGGGAACCACTTGTCCGATTAATATCAAACCTTGAAAAGGCACATCCTCAGGTCCACAGCAATATACCTGGCAAGTTTCAATTGGATCAGACCAGTGGTTGTTGAGAAACAGCGGTCACAGACACAGACACACACACACACAGACACACAGAGATTGTGGGAATTATGGATAGATGAAATGGACAATTTGACGTATCCATTGCAAACTTTGGAGAGGGGGATGGATTTTGCAATTATCGTGCTTTGCACATATTTTTCTTGTTTGTTTGTCCACACAGAACTTTAATGTTTTTCTCCGCAACTGCTTGTCGGATTGAGACAAAATTTTCATCATAGCAGCGACTATTCATGCGGAATGTTTCATTGATAATTATGGCATCATAGCTCACGTGATGTGGTTGCCATGTTGGAAAAACGGGAAAAATTTGGACCTCTGTTTCTCTGAAACCGCACAAAGGAAAAAATTGAATCTTGGTACACGGCAAGTACTCCTCATGGGGAATAAAAATGATTTTTAATGACTTAATCGGTGCCTTTGCGATGACGTAATAATTGCATATGTAGAATGCTACATCTGATCAGTATGAAAATCTTTGAGGGTCATCTCGGGATAAAATGGTCCACAGAAACAAAAATTGATGACATCATCGGTCATGTGATTTGGCAGCCATTTGTTTTTTTTTGGTTTTTTTAAACCTACAAAAATCTTCTCTGAAGTGGCTGAACAGATCGGGGTGAAACTTTACATGTATGTCCGCCTATCCATAAGGAACAAAAAAATTCACAAGTATGATGTTGGAGGTCACATGGTTTGGCAGCCATATTGGATTTACCCTAAAACCCATTAAAAAAAACTCCAGAACGGCTGGACAGATCGAAAGGAAACTTCACACAAATGTTTCCCAAGTCTTAGGTGTAGAACTTTGTTCAGGAATAATTGATGGGACACATGATTGGGCAGCCATATTGGATTGAATAAAAATATTAAATAATGTTTTCTCTGGAACTGCTGAATAAATCGACATGAAACTTCACAATTATGATCTAGTGGGGATGCAGAATACATGTTTTAAATTTCAACTTGATTGGCCACATGGTATGGCAGCCAGAATTATCTAATTTTTTATTCTGGGTTCTATTTTTAAAGTGATTTATTTTTGAAAAATGCTCACTTGGTTGTGCCTGGATGGGTTTGAGGGTGGAGGAGTAGCAGCTGAAATGCAAATCCTATCCAGGTTCCTCCTGATGACTTCATCTTTGCATTTTGCTTGTTCAGGTTCCTTCTGATGACTCCAATGCTGTCATCCCATTTAGTCTTCCATTTGATTTGAATTTAATGTATTTTAATCCAACTCTGAATTCAATTGAATAATAATAAACGTCATGGGTTAGGGTGAGGTGTCCAATCAAAGCGGGGCCGCATAAAAGCGGGACGTCTTGGTACCCGGTCATCACTGCCAGCAGTTGTAAAGTGGTAGTTCTAACTATGTCTCTTATTAATTACATAATACACCAATACACAAACGCTGCACAAAATACACCACACAAAACTACACAAACACCACACAAAACAAGTTCTGGTGAGGGTCTGAAATCTCTGATTGCTCTTTCTAGTTATTATTATTCAATTGAATTTAGAATGGGATTAAAATAAATTCAATTCAAATCAAATGGAAGAACAAATAGGTACAGTCCTGCATTGGAGAAATCAAAAGTAACCAAAACAAGCAAAAAGAAAAGATGAAGTAATCAGGAGGAACCTGGATAGGATTCACATTTCAGCTGCTACTCCTCCACCCTCAAACCCATTGAGGCATAGCCAAGTGAGCCTTATTACCAAAAAAAAGAACGCAGACATAACTTGAGGGGGAGTACTCGGTAGAGTGCAAAACCTCCGCCGCCAATACTGCTCGGTCACTCACGTGAACCTGATATCCTATTCATTCAATTTGACGTCAACAGTGCTCACAGAGTTATAGTTTGCAACTTTCCCTTTTACTTTTAACTTTTACATACTCAATTCATTCGTCATAACTAGATTCCTTGAGACAGAAATTGATTTTACATGGGTATATCCACCTGAAGTTCCAAAATCAGCCACAATTATAATTTTGGCATGTTTTTTTTGTTGGAAATCACTTATAACATGGAGAAATGCAAAAAAAAAAAATCGAAATTTTGTTGAAAAAAAAGTTGCAAAATTTTCTGGTTTTTTTTCCTCGAACAATTTTTTTTTGGGGGGGGGGGGGAGTTAGAAATCACTTAAAACATGTAGAAATGCAAAAACAACAATTCAAATATTTTTTTCAAAATGGCCACCATAGCGGCCATATTGGACTTTGGACCAAGTCCAAAATCTAATGGCATGATCCTTGGACCATACCTAACCCCCCCCCCCCACCAAGTTTCGTCAAAATCCGTCGAGGGGTTTTTCCGTAATACTGTTCACAAACAAACAAACAAACAGACAGGGGTGAAAACAGTAACCTCCATCCATCTTCGATGGCAGAGGTTGAAAATAAATAATTCTGGCTGCTGGACCATGCATCTGATCAAATTGAAATTTTTAACCTATATTCCCCCATCACTACTAGATTATAAGTATGAAGTTTCAGCTCGATCAATTAAGCGGTTCAAGAGAAATATTTTTTTCTAAAGATTTTTGTTCAATCCAATGTGGCTGCCAGACGATCTGATGTGGCCTATCAATTATTCGTGAACACTCTGGTATCCCCATAGCTTGAGGAATATTGGTGTGAAGTTTCCTCTCATTCTGTCCAGCTGTTCCAGAGAAGAAGATTTAAATAAAAAATACACCCGTGCGGGAGTGACGGTCATCTCTGCAAGAAACAATGACACCATTCACTAACTTTTACCATGCCCAGTAGAGAATATATAGCCTCCTGAAGGTAGGGCAGTTTTTGCAAACTTTGAAGTCACGTGACACGAAAACGAAAGCGAATATCGAAAATCCGGCCTGACCAAATTTAGATATTGTCCCATACATTCATATGCTACAATCAAATTCAAGATCGCTTGAGAAATGGCGGCGGAGATATAATTTGAAAATCGTCATTTTCGCAACTTCAAAGGCCTCGTGACCTTGATCTTGACCTTTGGTGACCTTGAAAGTCATACCATCGTGTACGTTTGATCGACCTCTATCAGGATCACTAATGACCAGATCTCCTGCTTTAACTTCATTGTGAACGGACGGACGGACGGACGGACGGATCGAAGGACATCGACACCCATATTATTAGGTCATGCTCGAAGAGATGACCTAAAAAGGTTTTCGGGTAAATCCAATATGGCTGCCAAACCATGTGACTTGAAATGTCATAGGGTGGGATAGTTTTGTTCCTCATGGATAGGCAGTCATACCTGTAAAGTTTCACCTTGATCTATTCAGCTGTTTCAAAGAAGATTTTTGAAGGTTTCTCTTTGAAAAAAAAAAGGCTACCGAACCACATGACCGATGTCATCAATATTTTCTCTTGACCAATTTATCCCAAGATGACCCTCAAAATTTTTCATACTTCTTGGATAAACGTTCTCCGTATGCAATTATGACATCATAACGAAGGCACCTGTGACATCACAAGAAAACACTTTTATTTCCCACGAGAAGTACTTGCCATGTGCCAAGATGCATTTTTTTTTAATTGAGCAGTTTCAGAGATACAGAGGTCCAAAGTTTTTCCATTTTTCCAACATGGCTACCACACCACGTGACCTATGACGTCATAAATATCAATAAAACATTCGACATGAGTAGTCATTCCTATTATAAAAATTTTGTGTCAATCCAACAAGTGGTTGCAGAGAAAAACACTCATGTTTTGTACAAACGAACAAACAAACAAACAGACAAGCTGGTAGGCGGCGATGGGTCACCGAGCATGGGAACTATAAGATATAGAGCAAAATGGATGTCATATAGCGGATAGGGAATCACCTTAAGATTATGCATATCAAATCTCATCCAGTTCCATCGACTGATAACTACTCGGTATCCATTTGAATGAAAAGTACCGAAAATGCGGTTTGACATCGGAAATCCCAAAGTTTGAGGGGGTGCTGTGGGTGAACAAAGATCTAAATCGAAAATCCGGCTTGATCGTTTGTGCACAATGTATTCCAGACGATTAGTGTGAATTTTCATGACCATCCGACGATAACCCTAGGAGGAGTAGCATTTGGCGCGAAGGCACCTCCAGCTCTCGCATATTATCGATTTTTGCTCTAATTGACCTTTGACCCCTGACCTAAGCGAAATCGGTCAATATGTCCTGAGGAAAAGTTGTAGTAGTCATTGAGTACCATGAACCTGCAAAGTTTCATTCGTATCGATGCACTCACCTGGTCGCTCGGGACCTTCAATTTTCACCAATTTTTGCGCATACCCTAATTGTAGGGGGCGCTGCGGGTAAAATATTCCATATGTATCACAAAAACCGGAAAATATTTGATAGAGCATCACCTGTAGATCATTCGTGCCAAATTTCATAACCCTACGTGGGATAATGGCTTTCGGAATTGATTTCGCGTGAACGGTACCGATTTTGAAGGTTTTTCGGTTGTTGCTAGGGAACCAAAGCGTCCTTAGCAACCATCACAATTTCAAAGCACTAGGTCATAAGATGTACCTACCACCCGAGTGTATATATATATATATATATATATATATATATATATATATATATATATGTATATATATGTATATATGTACATATGTATATATATATATATATATATATATATATATGTATATATATATATATGTATATATATATATATATATATATATATATATATATATATATATATATATATATATATATATATGTATAGATAGATATATATGTATAGATATATATATATATATATATATATATATATATATATATATGTATATATATATATCTTCTTCTTCTTTCGGCTACTCCCTTTAGGGGGGTCACCACAGCGGATCATCCGTATGATCCGCATAGTGATTTGGCACATGTTTTACGCCGGATGTCCTTCCTGACGCAACCCTGGATACCTCTTACGACACAGGGATACATATATATATATATATATATATATATATATATAAATATAAATACATATATCTATACATACATACATATATATATATATATATATATATATATATATAAATATAAATACATATATCTATACATACATACATACATACATACTTACACACAGGGTGACAGGACATAAGGCCCATCCTGCAGATGTTGTTTCTCCTCTTTTTTTGAAGAAAGTGCCATTTTTCCAGGTCTTGAAACGTTAAATCCCTCGATCTCAGTGGGTTGACTATTATGGCGATATCTGTTATTTATATCAATGGCAGGACACGAGCTTACCTCTTTATGCAAAGCTCTCTTACATACTCCTCACAAGCACTCACTACACATGTTCCTTTGTTTGGAATA
Source organism: Eptatretus burgeri (assembly GCF_056783735.1). Taxonomy (NCBI): domain Eukaryota; kingdom Metazoa; phylum Chordata; class Myxini; order Myxiniformes; family Myxinidae; genus Eptatretus; species Eptatretus burgeri. The sequence continues at coordinate 34,307,533 of NC_140961.1, forward strand.
CTATGGAGTACACTTCTCGACTATCACTTACTTTTACACCGACATCATTGATGCATAAAGTGCAGTATGAGGTCTCTCAAAATTAAAATCATTGCACTCAGTGTCAAGTGAATATCTGGAGTTAAAATGTCATCCGGTGCATTGTTTCCAAGAATCTGTCATTTCTGACAGATAAGATGATGGCTTGATTGTTAGATTTCATGCAGGATTCCGCTTTTGGTCTGGATCAAGATTCCAATCCCTTCTTCCTATTCCTTGTCGTGCTAAGCCAAGATCACATGGTACATGATGGTTACCATGGAAGCCTCTGGTGAGGATTTGGGATGTGTAGAGGGGAGGGTGGGAGTGGGACGGAGGAGAAGCAGGAAGATCATTAACATTCTAGGTCTGGTGCCTGGGATGGAGCGGGAAGGAGAGCAGAAGGGTAGGGTATATATAGAAAGAGAGGGATGAAAGAGATGGTGAAGAAAACATAAAGAGGAGGAGAACGAGGACAGTGTCAATGCGAAGACATCCACATAGAAATAGATAAGGAGAAGAAGAAAAGGAATGATGGAATGAGGGGATGAAGAAAGGGGGCAGGGAAAGGGAGAATTTAAAATCCTCTTTCCTACACCCCCTCCCACCTCCCCCAACCTCCCTTCAGTCGCACGGCCCCTGCATGTGTGTGGAGAGACAGAAAGACGAAGACATTAAGACAACATGGACAAAGAGACAGCTACTGATATATAAGGTAAGACTCAGACAGTCAGTGTTCTAAACACACCATAATTAAACCATGGTTGAAGTGGTATCCTAGTCTTTCCAATGAACTGTGCAGTAGAGATCATTATGATCAGTGTAGGCACAATGCTGAAGCTGGATTTGAAAGACAAACTAATTTTCTCCAAACAACCTACAAGCATGCTGTGCTCACAATGTCAATCTCCACGTCACCATCACACTGTACAGTATATGCTCATGCATGGATACATCATATTTATCATCTTCCTTACGAGCTCCATTTCCATGTCTAATATTTCCTTGACTTCGATCACGTTTTCATTCCGAATGCATTGAATCCAACTTGGTCTCTGTAAATGCTGTTTGTCTGAATGTTTGTGTCTGTCTGTATCATTTGTCGATTTGGGAGAACAGCAATGGGTCATTCAGTTCTCTCTTTCCCCAAGTTATTTCTTGTCTGTTTAAATTTGGAAAAGTCAAGGTCAAAACTGAGCTTCAAACCTCATTGACGAGTTGTTTCGACAACGAAAGCTGGAAGTTTCTGAACATGTGATCAATGTTGATAATTGGATGGGAAAAAAAATCATATTTAACTAGAGACTTATTGTACTCAATATTTGGTTCAAACTGCAACTTCAATGCAAGAGATCATGTGACAGTTTGTACTCCTTAGTGAATAAATTATGATCATTAATTATGCAAATGGTATGCATATTGCTAATCATGCTTTATGTCTCCCCACGATGTGTGTGCAGGTGCCATATTGTATCTTGGGGTCAAGCGGCACTGTGGCAGTTTATTGAGAGAATGTGTGGGAGCAGGATTCGATTTTGTTTGTGCTCAAATAGGTAGGATGAAGAAAGAACAATATGGAGAGTCAGACAGATTAAAGGCAGGTAACCAAAATATTTGAGGGATATTTGTCAACTAAGCACCTTAGGAAGGAAATAAGAAGAGTGAGAGATTCTCAGTTTACACATCTTCAGCACTCCAGTCCTATCTACAGACTTCTCTTATCTATGTCTCTTCAACTCCGAGCGTCTCCCTCTCCAGGTCAAACTATTTGCATGAATCAAAATTCAGGTGTTAATCTTCATGACTGCCAACTTCTCAGGCACCATATGGTCAACCTCTTATCAGATCCATTTTCAATCCAGCTATTTGGATCCTCAAACACAGTTTCTCAGCTCCTCAGCAGGCAATCGCCTTCGACATAATCTCTGCATTCATATTCCCAAGATTTCTTTTCCTCAATCTAAACATAACTTACCAACACTTGAGACACCATTTCAAGACCAATAGTTTCTCAAGAACCATTCTCAAGCTCAAACGATCACCAACTCAAACTTTATAAACCTTTCTGCTTTTCAAATTTCTAGCTCCATGTTAGCTTGGTTGTTCACTTTCCAGCTTTCCTGTTTTCCTTTCTCTCCAACTCTTTGAGATTTCCCCAATCGACCTGCACAATGCCTCGTCGTTATTGCTTCTATGGACCTTATTTACCCAGGCCTCGAGGTGTGCGATCCATAGTCGCGATATCCTTATACATTACCATGGGATGTTTGTTGTTCACGAGCCCCTCCCTGCTGCCTTTTCGTGATAAAAGACAACCAAGAGATAGAGGGGCAGTCATGCTTCCCTCTTCCCCTCAATTTCCTCCATTTTCCCCAAGTGGACGACTGGGCTACACAGGACCACATTGGTTGAGAGCGGCAAGGAGGGGTGGTGTTGGAGCTAGGGGGATAACATCAGCTGCTGCTGCTTGGAGAGGAGTGAAAGGCGATGAAGGAAGAGGTGGGTGAAGGTTAAAGGTTTGGTTGAGTTGAGTTTCAAGGCTGTGTTTCAATATCTAAATTATTATTTAATATCTAAAACTAATTCCAATGTTTTCCACCTCACTATCATACCCAGCTACCTATGTGAGCTGCATACCTGACTCACCAGTGCAGCGGTCACTTCTTGGAGCAAAACTTTATGACTACCACAAAATGTCTGTGCCACGCTGCCTTGCTTACTGCAGTGACAGGTACTTTACTGTAAGCCCCTAACTTCCACCTCGATCATTTCAATTCATCTTCACTTCACCTGTAATCTTCAAAACACCCCTTCATCAGGCTTCTTCGATATTCAGGTCCTTCTCAATGTCTAAACTCTGAGATTTCCCTCTTATAAACCTCCAAACTTCCAAGTTTTATAACTTTTCAGACAATTTTTATGGTCACTTGATGATCATGTGAAAATTAAACAATAATATAAAACATATTTTAACTGGGTAGTTGAGTTTTATGTTTGAGAGAATGATTTATTCAGTTGTTCCCTTATCATTTAACACATTCGCACTGTAGTGCACATGTTAAAACACTCAGTCTTCACTTGAATAATTTTGTTTTCAGCTGAATTAACAAGGCAAAATTCATTAAGTTGAAACAAATATATATATGTCTGTATATATATATATATATATATATATATATATATATATATATATATATATATATATATATATATATATATATATATATATATATATATATATATATATATATATATATATATATATACATATACATATATATATATATATATATATACATATACATATATATACATATATATATATATATATAAATATATATATATATATATATATATATATATATATACATATATATATATATATATATACATATATATATACATATATATATATATATATATATATATATACATATATATATATATATATATACATATATATATACATATATACATATATACATATATATACATATATATATACATATATATATATACATATATATATATATATATATATATATATATATATACATATATACATATATATATACATATTGTTGCGGATTCGCGCCCGCCGGCGTGCTGACGGCCACGTAACTCGAATCGCGGCACGTCGCCCACCGGACGGACAATCCAGTCGTGACCCTCTCGGACTAACGCCGGGAACCAGTCACGGGTGGACCTTTCGGTCTCACCGCGATCGAGCCAATCAGCCCCCGCGTGGGATAGGGTTGCTCGCCAAATTCGACCTACCTAAGTACCCACGCGGAGGGTAGACCGGGCGATCGCACCTCGCCGCAGGTCGACTTCGGACACGGGCCACTTAAGCGACCCGTTCCGTACTATCAGAATAACCGAGCGGTGTTATCGTCGACCTCGACGGTTCGATTAATTATCGGGCGTATTCAGCCCACTACCAACCCTTTACGTGAAGCAAGATGAGGATTCAATGGGAGAAATGACGAAGCGAAGCGGGAAACAGTTCAACACAAAAGCACATTTATTCGCGGCACACGGGAAGCACACATATACAATTCCACCAAATGCACACAGAAAAGACACAATGCAATTTACACAAAAAGCAAATATAAAAGCGAAAACACAATGCAGAGCTAATACCGACTACCGAGCACACGGCAACACTTATACAATTTTACTTCACAGACGGCGCCGACAACACATACCCAAAACCAAGGAAAAGAAATACCCTCAAGGATGAGGCGGGCCTGAGGCTGAGACCGGGTCACGCCTACCCGTCTGGTGATGAGACGAGGAGCGGCGATGGCGCCTTAACTCCGCGGGCCTCGCGGACGGTGTCTGGTAGGGGGTGGGAAAGGGGCCCCCTTGGTCGCACTATCTCAGCGCGGGGGGAAACAGGAGGGGGTTGCTGATGCTCGGGGTATAGAGGATCTTTATTATCCCGCGACGAGCGTCTCCACCTCGGCCAGGTCGCGCTGTCGGCCTCCCTCGGGTGCAGCTCCCTGCACGACGCGAGCACCCCCTCGTCTGGTGTCGCCGCCTTTCCACAGCTCCGTCCCCTCCGTTCCGACTCCAACGCACACGACGAGCAGCTCCACCGCCCGCGAAGTCTTGACTCTCTGTTTCCGACTCTCCTACTCTCCTACCCTCCGCCTCTCGACTCTCTTGGACTGACGAACACGGTCCTTTTATCTGCCCCGTAACTTCGCCCTCTCATCTTTGACCCCCTCCCTTCGACCTTTCACCTCGCTCCCCATTGGCCCGAGAAAAAGTGGGCGTGAAGGCTTTTTGATCCATAAATTTGCATATATCGATCGCCCTGGAGGCGGGGCCAAATCGCCCCTCGCTCACCGATTGGACGGCAAAAAGTGGGCGTGTGTCGTTTTTGATCCGTTTTTGAAGCACAAAATCCGTGATTTTGTACACGCTGTTCGGCGCGCGCCCTGCACGAGTCCAACACCGGTACCCACAGGCGGCGCAAGAACGGTGGCGATGCGACGGCTGCGAGGTGTGACGTGAAGGTCGTGGCGGTTGTGGTGAAGCGGCGTTGTGGTTGGTGGTTGATGTTGTGGTTGTGGTGGTAATCATGGCGGTTGGTCCAAAATAAAGATAGTAAAAGAAAAACGGCTATCCTGAAGAGTCGCAGCACGCATAAATGACATGTATTCCCCCTAGACAACGGGTTTGGGCCTAACTACACATGCACTTACCGAGATACCTCACCTAAGGGACCTGAATGGTGGTTTGCGAATTTGGTAACCACAACACTACCCCCTCCCCTTTTTACAGACTTGTCCCGAGTCGTCAAATTTTCGTGTGCCATCATGTGTAGTTTTCCCCTAGTACACTTTACCTACGGATCCCTGAGTGCGACATTCATGGTATTCGTGTCCCCAAAATAAATAACCTGAGGGCTGCGTAACTACCTAAACAAACTCACTCACACGGACGACTTAAATAAAATTGCCGGCGCTAAGACATACATGCCGGGGGCACACTCATATTTACAGTACATCTTACCTTAACTTACAAATTTTACACTAAACCATGGCCCAGGATCATTGAACTCTGCAAAAGAAAAGCAGTTAGCAGGGAGCCAGGCTGCCCACATGCAGTCTCTGGCTCAAACAATGCAGGTGACAGGGAACGTGGCTGGCTACTCACACGCAGTCCAAGGCCTTCCCTTTTGAACTGAACGCAGTGAACCACAACGGTGCATGGGCTGCACAAACGCAGTCTCCGTGCCAGCTCAAGTGGCACACGCAATGAACACAACGAATGGATGCATGGACACAAACACGGTGCACGGGCCGCCACTGCAGGCCTGTGTTGTAGCTGCCAACAGGGCAGTTCTTGCAGCTTGCAAACTGTTGCTTTTACGATCCTGGCGCACATGGCAATGAACAGGGGGGGGGGGGCAAAGCAAAAATTGAACGGGGCTGGTGAACGGGGGCAGTGGGCATGGCATGGCAAAGGTGATCAGGCAAACACAGCCCGCAGAAGAAGGAGGCCGCTGCAGGCAAACACAGCCGGCAGACGAACTGGCCGGCACAGGCCTTGCAGCACACAGCTGCCGATGAAGTTGGCCGGCCTCCGCCTTGAAGCAAAACACGGCCAGCCGATGAAGTTGGCCAGCCTTTGCCGTTCAATGGAGGTTGGTGGAGGGAGTGCGGTGGTGCTGGCCACTTGGAAGGCGGGCTCGGACCTACCTACCTGTCTCCCTCCCAACCTATCGCCTTTGCCTGTCACTGTACATACCCACTCCCTTAATTTGTCAAACCCCAATTTAGCCCCAACTTATTTTTTTGTTGTTTTTATTTTTACTCCCCCACTATAAATCTTCCCCTAACCCCCTTTATCGTCTTTGTTCGGCTAACCTATCCTGTCACCTAGCCTACTCCCAACCCCTACGTTCCCTTCCCGGAGGGGAATAAGGGAGAGCTAACGTCCTGTGTCGAGGCCCAACTCAAGCCTCAGAATGGCCTCCCCAGAGTTCGGCGATCGATAACCAAAGTGGGTCCAGCGGCCCACAACGAGAGCGAGGGGATGGATGGTGCGGAGGGGTACATCTCCTAATCTACCCTAACCATTTAACTGTTAAACTACCCCGGGGCTTTCAACAAGCGCCTCTCGCTTAAACTATTGGTTCTAACAACCCAGATTCCCAGATTCTAACAACCCAGTCCTCACAATTTCGGGCCTCGCCCCCCAATTTTCTCTCCGTGCCCTCACACGGTCTCATGGCTGGGACACGTGGCTCCCTTTGGCAGGCACGACCCTCTGCCGAATCTCCCGCTATGGCACCCCCGGGCACTACACTGCCTCCGAGCCTACCAGCTCCCTAACACCGGGGAGTGCCCCCCATGGCACCTCCCCTGAAACGCACACGTGGCAGGCCGGCCTCCCGGGCCCCTTTCCGAGGGTCACCCGTGCCCACAACACTGCCCACGCGGCTAATGGCGCCCCGGGCCCCCGCACCAAGCAGGCGCACCCGTGCCCACTACTCTATCCCGGCCCCCCATGGGCCCATGGCCTACCGCGGCCGACTAGCCTGGTGCCCGGGGTACCCACTCAGCGATACTCACCTTTCGCAGCCACGCTCCCAAGTCCGTCAACAGGGCTCCTGCACCCCTCCAAATGGGTCTCGAGCCTACTTTCCCACCAACAGCAAAACGACCTCCATTTTTCAATTTGACTAACCCAGCTAACTCACTTTACTCTGACCCCGGGGTCCCTTGGGCGGGAGTCACTCCTCCCCCCAATCACTCATCGCACCATGCATTCCCCATTCACTCCACTCACACAGACCCGCTGGCCTCACTCACTCAACAAGTACTCACCTCACAACTCACCAACTCTTCAACACACTCACCACTGAACTCTGCCATCCTTCTATCTGCATCCCCTAACTAACTCGTGCTCCCACGTCATCCCTTAAACTAGTAGCACGTTCCTTTTAACACTACGTAGCTAAACTACGTCCCCTCTACACATTCATAAGTCTGTCCATGTCTCCAAATAATTCATTTTATTTCCCAACCTAAATCTGGCTACAATCCCTCTACCTAATCCATTCCACGGACTCCATGAGGACTTACCCCTGCCCCATGAAGTCGGTCTAACTAAGCTAACCCTTCCCCCTAACTAGTTTTCATCCTGTGCCCCTGGTGTCAAGGGGGTCTTCCACCCTTTGCCCAGGAATCCTGTGCACCCGAAAGTGAGGCTTGTTTTTTTTTTTTTTTTTTTTCATGCGCAGCACCTGCGCGGCAACTCAGAGCTCGCGCACTTTACACCTGCCCGTGACGTCATGCAGCTGCACGTGTACCTCGTCCCTCCTTGGACGGTACCATCCGGCAGAGATACCCCTCCTGCCGGATTCCAACCCCACGTGCAGCCATGGCGTCACCGTGCGCATAAAAAAAAAAACACAAGCCCCACGTCTCGAGGGGTTCCCCACGCGAACACATGTGCTTTGCCCGTTGGAGCTTAACACACACGATCGCGTGGAGAACCCGTCCGGTCCAAATCCGTTTACCTGCCTAAACTTTGTCCGTCCGCAGGATCGGCAAATCCACCGCGTGCGTTTCCGGACCGGGACTTCACTCTCGCAAGCGAGCACGTGGTGGTCTCGTGCGTTGCACAGCACGAACCGCGTGCTCACTGCTGGGTGAACCCGGCACGGTCCTCGAAACAACTACAGCCGCTACTCGGCTTTCTCTCCTCTGTCGCCGTCTCCGTCTCCATTCCACACACGCATACCTGCGTGTCACGACGCACACAGTCCACTCCATTAAACTCACACCGGGAGACGCGGCTGCGTGCTCCCGCATGCCAACCGACATCTCCCTCTCATACCGCTCTCTCACACACACGGTCTCCCTTGCACACAGCGACCTTGCACACGGCCGTTCACTCACGCGTGCGGGGGCACTCACCCGCAGTGCCTCACTCGCACTCCGTGCCTCATCCACACACGCGGGGGCACTCAACCGCGGTGCCTCATTCACACACACGGCGACACTCACACACGGTGCCTCATCCACACATGGCGTGCTGGGAAGCACGTACTCCGGCACCATCGCCACCACACCACTCACACACGGGGTCGCTTCCACACACGGGGACGCACTCACACCTTGCACCACACACACAGGGACAACCACACTGGGGATTTGTGTCCCCACAAGGGTCTCCGGGGCCTCTGTACCCCCCAAGCTTTCCGTGCACCTGTCCACAGCACCCGTCCCCTCAACCTCGCAAAGCACGACCGAACTCACCTGGTCGTGACTCGCCTCAAGGGGGCATACTCCCTCCCCTCGTTCCTGGAGGCCATCCAGGTGCTCGCACTGGGTCTCTGCACGCTCCGCGAGCTCACCCCCATTGTCCTCCACTACCTCCGTGTGTGTGTGTGCGTCACTTACCCCGTCTTCATCGTGTCGTCTTCCCTCTATTTTTTCTGTCTCCCGTGTCTCTTATACATTTATAAGTTTCTGTCGTCGTCACCTCGTGTCTCGTCTCACACGTTTTGGTCTCCCCATTTAATTTTTCCCTCTTGGTCACCGTCGATTCCTCTGTCACGACCCTCGTCCAACACGCCCCCCGAATTATTTTTTTACCCGCCTCCACCGCGGGCCTATCAGCCGCTGCACCCCCTTCCAGCTCGTTTGCTCCCACACATGGAGTCGCCATTCCCAGCTCCCTGGTCACGGCCTTCATGCCCGCCTGCAGGCTTCGGCCCATGTTCTGCGTCTCACCCCGCAGCTTTTTAGTTTCTTCCTTCATGTTTGTTTCCATTCCGTTCATTTGCTGTGTATTCGCATCCAATTTTTGTGTATTCGCATCCATCTTTTCGTTCATTTGTTGTGTATTCGCATCCATTTTTTGTGTATTCGCATCCATTCTCGCTGTCATTGCCGCCAGCATGGCGAATAGCTGGGCCATGTCGGGTGCGCTTGGGTGAGCCGTTTCGGCAGGGATCGGGGAAGGGTTTTGGTGGAGGGGGGGAGGGGAGGTGTCATACACTGCGGCCGCTGCCGCACCTATTTCGGGCTCTGGGTTCAGTTGGACGAGTTCATGTTCCTGCACGGGCATTCCATCCTGGGCCATGGATTCTACACATTCTACATCCATTTCTAATACCCCCGGCTCCCGCTCGCCTTGAGACGCCATCTTGCTTCTCTTAAAGGGTTAATTTAACTCGCTCGTAATTTGGAGGGAATCGGGGGTCACTTCTCTCACCCCTGGACCGATTCCCGTGAATTTAGCCGGAGACAGGAGAGCCCGTTTTCCTGTTCTCCAATACCAGTGCCGCGAGGAGGGCGATGGATTTGTATCGCACGACCTGACACCAGTGTTGCGGATTCGCGCCCGCCGGCGTGCTGACGGCCACGCAACTCGAATCGCGGCACGTCGCCCACCGGACGGACAATCCAGTCGTGACCCTCTCGGACTAACGCCGGGAACCAGTCACGGGTGGACCTTTCGGTCTCACCGCGATCGAGCCAATCAGCCCCCGCGTGGGATAGGGTTGCTCGCCAAATTCGACCTACCTAAGTACCCACGCGGAGGGTAGACCGGGCGATCGCACCTCGCCGCAGGTCGACTTCGGACACGGGCCACTTAAGCGACCCGTTCCGTACTATCAGAATAACCGAGCGGTGTTATCGTCGACCTCGACGGTTCGATTAATTATCGGGCGTATTCAGCCCACTACCAACCCTTTACGTGAAGCAAGATGAGGATTCAATGGGAGAAATGACGAAGCGAAGCGGGAAACAGTTCAACACAAAAGCACATTTATTCGCGGCACACGGGAAGCACACATATACAATTCCACCAAATGCACACAGAAAAGACACAATGCAATTTACACAAAAGGCAAATATAAAAGCGAAAACACAATGCAGAGCTAATACCGACTACCGAGCACACGGCAACACTTATACAATTTTACTTCACAGACGGCGCCGACAACACATACCCAAAACCAAGGAAAAGAAATACCCTCAAGGATGAGGCGGGCCTGAGGCCGAGACCGGGTCGCGCCTACCCGTCTGGTGATGAGACGAGGAGCGGCGATGGCGCCTTAACTCCGCGGGCCTCGCGGACGGTGTCTGGTAGGGGGTGGGAAAGGGGCCCCCTTGGTCGCACTATCTCAGCGCGGGGGGAAACAGGAGGAGGTTGCTGATGCTCGGGGTATAGAGGATCTTTATTATCCCGCGACGAGCGTCTCCACCTCGGCCAGGTCGCGCTGTCGGCCTCCCTCGGGTGCAGCTCCCTGCACGACGCGAGCACCCCCTCGTCTGGTGTCGCCGCCTTTCCACAGCTCCGTCCCCTCCGTTCCGACTCCAACGCACACGACGAGCAGCTCCACCGCCCGCGAAGTCTTGACTCTCTGTTTCCGACTCTCCTACTCTCCTACCCTCCGCCTCTCGACTCTCTTGGACTGACGAACACGGTCCTTTTATCTGCCCCGTAACTTCGCCCTCTCATCTTTGACCCCCTCCCTTCGACCTTTCACCTCGCTCCCCATTGGCCCGAGAAAAAGTGGGCGTGAAGGCTTTTTGATCCATAAATTTGCATATATCGATCGCCCTGGAGGCGGGGCCAAATCGCCCCTCGCTCACCGATTGGACGGCAAAAAGTGGGCGTGTGTCGTTTTTGATCCGTTTTTGAAGCACAAAATCCGTGATTTTGTACACGCTGTTCGGCGCGCGCCCTGCACGAGTCCAACACCGGTACCCACAGGCGGCGCAAGAACGGTGGCGATGCGACGGCTGCGAGGTGTGACGTGAAGGTCGTGGCGGTTTTGGTGAAGCGGCGTTGTGGTTGGTGGTTGATGTTGTGGTTGTGGTGGTAATCATGGCGGTTGGTCCAAAATAAAGATAGTAAAAGAAAAACGGCTATCCTGAAGAGTCGCAGCACGCATAAATGACATGTATTCCCACTAGACAACGGGTTTGGGCCTAACTACACATGCACTTACCGAGATACCTCACCTAAGGGACCTGAATGGTGGTTTGCGAATTTGGTAACCACAACAATATATATATATATATATATATATATATATATATATATATATATATATATATATATATATATATTTGTATATACAGTATATAAATACAGGAACCAGATGCAATAAGTTGTGTTCAGTTTGTCACTAGCTGCTTTACAATCAGTTTCCCCATTTTTAAAGAGTACACGGTTGACCTCAGGTCTAATCAAATTGCTTTCTTCAATACATTATGATTAGCAAGCCCGTGAGCCCCAGACTCAATGTTTTGTTGCGTTGTTTGCAGCTGTAGATTCCAACAATGGGGAAACATGTACAGTAAATCTATAGTGAGGTCACTTGCCAGAAGCCAATCAAAGTGCACTTAGCCTCACACAGTCAATCAGGAGCGGCTCGCAACTTCTGGCCAAAGTTGCTTTGCCTGGGCATTTATTGATATGAATGATGAAAATGTTTTTGTCCAAATCCATTTTTGACCCTGTACTGCCTGGGTACTTGACGATTAATGTGATAACATTTTCAACTTTATGCGAACAGAGGTTTGGGAGCAATTACAAAACTAACACAGATATTGTATCTTAGTATATATACAAGCAAGCCAGTGAGTGGGTCCCAAGCCCACTTTTTGTTGCATTGTTTGTCGTTCTAATTGTTCATTATTTTAAAATTCTGACACTAGGAAACAAATGCAGTAAGGGTGTCTTGACAGAACTTGCAAGGAGCCAACCACAGTGCTCCTCGCCTCTTTCAGACAGCCAGCAGCATCTTGTGACTTATCGCCGTCCCACACGCAGCATAGTACCAACTTGTTTTGTCTGAGTACTTGTCGACATGAATAATGAAAAAGTTTCAGTCAAAAGCAATGTTTTGTTGACTCTGCACTGCCTGGGTCTTTGGAGATCAATATGGTACCGTTTTAAACTTTGTGCAGCCAGTGGTTTCAGAGGAGATGCAAAATTGACTCACAGACATTGGATGGTATTACTGTATGTCGACTGTATGAGGAAGCAAATATATTCTGGTACACTGGCAAAATAATCAATCCCTGCATTAATTTATTGGGGAACAGCATCAGCAGCAGAGCAATGTGCCAGTGATGTTGCAACCAATAGCCAGGTGCTGTATACTTGAGAAGATATAATTTTCAAAATTATGTTGATGACAATTATCAGCTGAAAAGCAATCTTATAAAACAATTGCAACTGTGATGACATTTCATTTTTCTGATTATGTAATTACTACTTCATTTTCTTCCTGCAGAGGATTTCAATTTGCTGGCTTGGAATTTGGGGCAGAGTGTTACTGTGGGAACAAGCTCGAAGCTGGAACAATAGGGATTAAAGGTACAATGGGAAGAGTGAATGGGGAAACAGGGAAAACAAGATGGCAAAATGGGGGTGTCAGTGTACAACTTCAGGCTGGAGGGCATGAAGGAGGTGATGAAAATACAGTGAGGGATGAGGAAAGAGTCCAGGCTTGGGAGTATAATAACAAAATAGCTGAACAGGAAAATGAACCCAGGAAGGGCAGAGCCATTAAACTTAATGATAAGGTGAAGAAGAGCAAAGAAGCCAACATTGGAAGAGGTGGGGAGAACCACAGAAGCCATATGAAGAATAACGAGGAGGGGACCTGTAACATGCCCTGTAAAGGTCAACCAAGTGCTACCTGCGGAGGAACCAACTACCTCTCGCTTTACTCCCTCGACGCTGTGGTCCCATCCTCACGCTCAAGTAAGTGCTGCTCTTGTGTTTCATATGTAGTACTAGTATAACACAGCCTCTCCCAAATAACTCCAATTTTGTTGTCCACCCATTGGTACTTGTATCTAACCTGCTAATGACTGCACAAAGCCATTTTCATTTTATCCTGACAAATGTAATGTTCTCATTGTACTTAAGAATAATTTGCTCCAACCTTTTGTCCATTATAATGTGCTCTACCTGAGTTTATTATGAAACCTCATGTTCTCCTCTGCTGTGACCTTTCAGAACAACATCCAGATCTTTGGGGGTGTCTGGAGCAACACACAAGCTTTCCGAAACCCCAAATTCACAAAAGACTCTCAAACTACACCGAACACCCAAATTCAATAAAGCCCTCAACCCTCGCAAAATCCTTGGATATTCTCCCAAATATTAGTGTACCTGCCTGCCGAGCTCATTGCAGTGGAAAGGTGAGTGACGTGTCAAACAAATCTATAAATTACTCAACACGTACCTTATTAAGGCACTATTAGACCTTGAGTATAAAGCCTCTGATGGAAATTAAAAAAAATTAAAAATGTGTAGATTGTAATTTAAACATATTTATATACCAGGCAGAATATTGTACGAATGGAAGCTGCGAGTGATGCATTCGAACCTGAGCAATTTCTCACTTATCTGCACCAGTCACTGCCATTTGCGATGGTAATGGGATCCTCCTGCCTGTGTGTTCCACCATCTTCTCTGCTGCTTCCTATGGGAGCTGAGGGGGGTCAGTGCATTGGGGGCTGGTGTGGAGGAGGAGCAAACAGGTGTACGGAAAAACAGATCGCTGTTTACCACACTCACTTGCCAGGTGTGTAACCAATTGTAAACATATAGAGATGACAATTCTCCCTGTGAACCCGCAATATTAATATCCAGATATCTGCAATCACAAAACGATTGCCAAGGGTAATTCGAGGGGGCTTACCCATGGTCATATATTTTTTTGAATCACCATATGACCTTGAACTTCAACATTTAGGGATAGAGGGTAAATTAAGAAAATGTGTCCCCATCTACAATCCATCCATAAAACTCAACATCATGAAAATCGGAGGAAAAATATTCAAGGTACGATAAAAAATGTGTTTTTTGTTAATTAGGACACGATCCGAAAAAAAAACGAGGTCAAGGTCACAAATCAAATATCAGGTGCACAACTTCAGTGAAGGTACACTATTGTGATGCAAGAACATCTTGAAAAGCCAAGCAGTCTTTGAGATTCCGCATTGACCAGATTGATCGATGACAAAAACCACGATATTTTTTTCAGACTGACATTTGACCTTGACCTTTAACCTAGAAGGGTATGATGAAAATGAAATATGAATGCACCTTGCTCTAGGCTATCGAGAGAGGGCAGTTTGGTTCTGATAAGACAAACCTTAGTCAAGTTTTGGTGAAAAATGTGTATAATTGGGTGTGTATCTCAGGATGTGAAAATAATCCCTGAAGGATTGGGCTGTAATACCTGGGTATTTGCTTAAAGTTGCTCCTGCAGCTGTAACTGAAGGGACATGTACTCATGTGTGTGCACCCACAGATAGAAGTTGCCTTTCTCGTCGATTACTTCCACAGCGATCGACTCGGCTCTTTGCTCTTGCCTCATTTCCTGGAGCTGGAAACACATGGCTCCGCCATCTCCTGGAGCTCACGACGGGATATTACACTGGAAGCGTCTATTTTGATGGAGCACTATACAGCAAGGGTGGGTGTTGTTAAACTGTGGAACTTGAGGAACTGAGGAATAAAATTTAAAAATGGGGATCAGTGGCATAAGGAATTAGGTTGTTGGGTTTCCAAATCAAATGGGTTAGGATTCACTGGGATGATGGGAAGAGTTCAGCCACTCCCAATCTATGAAATGTCCCTTACAATAAGTGCCTCCTCTAGCTTCCTCCCTGCTCCACACTCCCCTGGCACAGAGGAAGTGTTCCCTCATTGCTGGCGATGACATCATCATATGCGTGGACCCTCTGTCCCTGTCAGAGCTCCATTAAGCAGTGAGGAAACTCAAAAACAGTCGAGCTCCTGGGTGTGATTGCAGAACTGCTGAAATATGCTGAGACTCCAATCTGTGATGTACTACATAGCCTTGTTATTAAGGTTTGGATTTCTGGGCATGTTCCAGCAGAGTGGTGAAATGGCATACAGTAATAATCCTCATATACAAAGACAAAAAAGATCTGCACTCTAACTGCAGTAGCTATCACCTGATCATTCTGCTCTCAGTCCCAAGGAAGGTATTTGCTCATGTTCTTCTGAACCGTATTCACCCCTTTCTACGATGACCAGGATGCCCCCAGCAATCTGGTTTTACCACAAACAGGTACACGACAGACACCATAATGGCCCTCCACATTATTGCAAAGTTTTATTGGGAATTTCTGCATCCATTAAATGTGGTGTCCATCGACATGAGGGCTGCATTTGACTCAGTCAATCGCACATCCTGATGGCAGATGTTGAGGGGCAATGGGGTTCCATTATCACTATTCAACCTGATCCAGAACTTCCACGAAGATATAACAGCCTGCATTAGAGTGGACACCAACTTTCCATCACTTTTTACCATATCTTGTGGAGTTCATCAGGGCTGCATCCTTGCTCCCTCCCTCTTCTGTTGCACTTTGGACTGGATCATGTCAAGGTGTGCAGCCCAGCAGGGAATTGATGCCGGAAGTGAAGTCATCACCAATCTACTTTATGTAGATAATGCTGACCTATTTGTGAGACACAGCCCACTGGCTGGCCGTGTTCATTCACTTTGAATCGGTTGTTAAAAGCCTCACCTCTAGCCCTCATTGCAAGCCAATTACAGTGCACTTAGCCTCGCACAGCCAATCAGCAGCATCTTGCAACTCGTTGCCAAACTTACTTTATCTGTACTGGGCATTTATCGATGTGAACGATGAAAATGTTTTTTTCCAAATCCATTTTTTGACCCTGCTGGTCCTTGACGATTAATATGGTAGCATTTTCAATTTTATGCAAGCAATCATTTGGGAGCAATTGCAAAAATAACACACAGACATTGGATCTTACTATATTGACAAGCAAGCCCATGGGTCCCAACCCCCAAAAAAGTAGAACAAGGTACAGAATGTTGCCATGCCCCCTGCTCCCCCGCCACCATTATCTACCTCCAGCATGGTAATGGAGTCAGTCGACCACTTCGTTGACCTTGGCTCGATGGATACTGCGGCCTTGATGTATATAGATGAATCGGCAGATAGCTGGCTTTGCCATGGGGCAATGAGATGCTGTCTGGAAACAGCACAGTCTTAGTTTACTATCTATGCTCTGCATTCATACAACATGCATCCTTCCTGTTCAACCTCTATGGTTGTGAGACCTGGACACTTCTGAAAAAAGACAAAGACACCTTGCAAGGCTTCCATATAAGATGTCAATGTTACATCGATGGGGTTTGATGGTATGACCAAGTCTCAAACAGGACCATTTGCAAGATCACTAGAAATGGCCTGGTCACAACTGATATTGCAAGGAAACGCCACTCCCTATTTGGACATGTCCGTCATTTAATTGAATGTGTACCGGCCCATATCTCTTTGGGATTTGCCATGAACCTTAGCCACGATCACCGGCATGATCAGACCTGGCACTGTACTCAAGGACACCCAAAACTCTCTTGGCTATGCGAGTGCATCAATGAGATTAATCTTAGCCCATGTAAATGTTGGCAGAAGGCAGAAGACCAACAGTTGTGGGGGTGGCGATGCCCCTTAATTGGGCATGCGGATTAATAGTAGTCATACGAGTATCCAAATTCAATGATGGATTACTTCGTGATAACTACAAAGTATTTATTGGGACAGAACAGCAAGGTTTGTAAGAGCGGGGTTGTATTGTTGTGGGGCCGAGTGTCGGCGGCGAGCACGACCGCTAGGTGGAGCAGTAGAGTCAGCTACACCGAACACCAGGAATCTAGATCGTGCCTCTCGGAGAACTCCGAAAGGCATGGGTCCCTTACAGGACCGCGAATCGCCAATAATTCGGCCGCGTGGAATAGGGTTAATTGCCAACTTCAATATACCTTCGTATCTACACGGCAAAGCTACCGGGGAAGTCACACCCTGGGCAGGCCTCCAGCGGAATGAGCCGTTATCGTGCTCGAACCGTGCGTAACCCAAGCGGATGGTTACCAAGACCCGTTGGACCAAATGGACAATTTGCCGCTTTGCTATTTTCCAACATGCACCATGCTAAGCCAATGAAAGAAACACAGAAACGAGCTCGTACATTCAACAATAGGGGTATTTATTTTACAATAATCGGGGAGACGAGGGGGGCACGTAAGGACAGAGCTATCACGACTATAAGAAATGCAAATAATGTACAACAAAAGCACTTAACAATTCTACTTGGACAAGACAGGCCCGCACACAGACACGCACATCCAAAAAGAAAATGGACCCGCCGGGTCTTTATTCGGCTCTCCAGCTGGGGAGGATAGTTCGGCTGGGAGTCAGGACGGCTGGCTACCAGGCCGCGAGCGCGCGGCTGGTCGTCCACCCCTTCCCGGAGCTCCGGTCGCCAAAGGACGGACCAGGGCAGCCAAATCCAGAGGAGGCGAGATGAGGTGATCTCCCTGTTGAGACTCGACCGCTCGCAGTAATGTGCCAGACGAGACACCTCCAAAGCGCGGGATGTAGTCCGCCACAAACCCAGGCAGAGACGCGCACTCGAGCACACTCAGGACGCAAACTTCTCACACTCGTCCCGACAACCACACTCTTTCTTTTTGGAGGGAGGGGCTTCTTCTCCTGGCCACTCGCCTCCAGATTGGTCGGACCCATCGCACGATTTCCCTGGCCATCTCCCATTGGACAGGCCCACGGTAGGCGGGCAACTCCCACCCTTTTGGGCGGAGTCCTGATCGGAGGCATTTGTAGCTCCGCCTACCTCTTCACCTCCGGCCACGTGCGTAATGGCGATGGTGCTGAGTGGGAGATGGAGCGGGTGAGACGCCCGCTCCTTGCCGATTGGCCAAAGAGGGACGCCATGCCTATGTTAGACTCCGCCCCCACGTGCGCTCGCTGTCGAGCTCGTGAAGAATGCCGTGAGCAGGGTGTTGTTGCTGTGAAAGCGATGTAAAAATGTAAAAGAAAACACTGACTATCAAAATAACTACGCAGTGCACGAACATTTAATTCCCATTAGACTAGGGACGGGACCCTAACTAGAAACACGTACTTACCAATATAACTGATCTATAGGACCTGGCTGTTGTCTGCTCATGGCTTCCAGATTCGTAACAGTATTTATATATCAATATACATCATTCCATTTCAGGTTTTCGTGGAGAGAGGGAGCCATGGGCAAATGGTCGCCTCCTTGCCATTAAAACCCATGAGAGTGGATTGCGAGAGATGGCGATGTTTGATGGTGCCATTCTTCTCCTTCGTAATCCATATCGTTCCCTTACCGCGGAATTCAACCGCAGGCATGGTGGCCATCTTGGATTTGCTGCACCTCAACACTGGCTTGGAAACGGTGGGTTCATCTGGCCACACAGTATACTGTACTTTGAGCCATGCATTTCAAATTAAACTAGAGGGGGGCGCACTCGGTCGAGTGCAAAACCTCCGCGCCAATACTGCTGGGTCACTTAAGTGAACCTGATATCCTATTCATTGTAGGTCAAAACGGATCAGACTCTACTGAACCACGATTGAATAAACTAAACGAGATCAACGCGCATGTAGAAATGCCAAAAAAAAAAAAAAAATCGAAATTTTTATGAAAAAAAAGGTGCAAAATTTCTGGGGTTTTTTTCTCTAACAAATTTATTTTGGGGGTTGGAAATCACTTCAAACATGTAGAAATGCAAAAAGAAAATTCAAATTTTTTCAAATAAAATCGAAATTTTTTGGAAAAAAAGTTGCAAAATTTTGTTTTTTTTCTCTTACAAATTTATTTATTTTTGGTTGGAAATCACTTAAAAACATGTAGAAATGCAAAAACAAAAATTCAAATATTTTTTCAAAATGGCCGCCACAGCGGCCATATTGGACTTTGGACCAAGTCCAAAATCTAATGGCATGATCCTTGGACCATACCTAATCCCCCCACCAAGTTTCGTCGAAATCCATCAAGGAGTGTTTCCGGAATACTGTTCACAAACAAACAAACAAACAGAAGGGTGAAAACAGTAACCTCCTATCTTCGATGGCGGAGGTTAATAACGGCTTTTTTACCGAAAATACTGGCTCATAATATTTGAATATGCCTTTTCATGGTCAATTTACTGAATTCTACACTTTCCTTATCTCTACCACCAATACAATAAGAAAACTGGAGGGGGAGCACTCGGTCGAGTGCAAAACCTCCGCCGCCAATACTGCTCGGTCACTCAAGTGAACGTGATATCCTATTCATTCAATTTGACGTCAACAGTGCTAACCTATTCATTCACTTCCGGTTCCGGTTTTGAGCGGCAAGAGGTCTCCTTCGGGGCTCCCTGCTGATGTTCTCAAAGTTAAGTTCCGGTTGTTATTTGTCCCGTTTTAACTGTTTAATTTTCTCACCTACATGTTAATGTGTGTTCCGAGTTCGGTTTTGTTTCAAAAATCGTGCTATTTTGTGAGTATTTATGTCGACGTTCTTACTTGGTGTTTGAGGCCTAGTCCTAGGCTTGAGGCCTACCGGTTCCACTCGGTGTTCGATCGTTTTTTTTTTTGTTGTTGTTTGTTTTTTCTCCCCATTACCTTCAATTTCTATCCTCCCCATTACCTTCAATTTTCATCCTCCCCACTTTCCAAACATCCCCCATTCTCCCAACTAATCTCTTTCTTATCTCAAAAAAAAAAAAAAAAAAAAAAAAAAAATATACCCAACAACAACAACAACACGCTCACCTTCTCCCGATTCTGCTACTTCTTCTTCCTCTTAACTTCCTCCTCGTCTTCCTCGATTTCTTTTTTTTTTTACACTTCCATGACCTAATCTGTTGAACTCTCTCATACATTAATATTAACAACAAAAACGATCTCATAATGCTTCATCTTCCTCTCTCACACATGTGGTACTCTTTACTGTTTCACAATGCACGACTCTTCTGCTATTTTAACAGACTGCTCTCATTTCGACCTCTCCTTCATTCCTTGCCTAAAAAATCCAACTATTACAGCGCTTCTTCTCTCCATGCTCTGAATTCGCCTTCATTGCATCCATCAAGAATTGTGTTAAATCGCATCTCTGACCTAAAACTTTTAAAAACCACAGTTTGCCATGGATGCTCGCTTTCCATCAACCATTCTTTTTTCCAACTTCAGTGCCAACTCACCCCCTCACCCCTCACTCTCACTCTCAAAGCAACCATCCCACTCTTCTCCCTCCAAGCCTCCCTCTCACCTCTTTCAAAAATTCCCTCTCACCTTTCTCCCACCTTTCATCCCCCTCACTCTTCCTTCTCTAAGTTGCCCCCCCTCTCATCCAACAACCTGCCTCCCTCCACTGCCCTCTCACCTCCATCTCTTCACTCCACCTCCTCAAATCCCTCAACTGCCATCTTCCTTGTCTCTTGTCCCCCCTCTCTCCCAGCACCACAGAGCCTTTTCTCCTCCTCATTCGGCCCCCTCCCCTCGCTATTCTGCAATACCCCACACTCCTTCAGCAACCCTCCTTACCTCCCCCCCTCGTCCCTCGTCCTACCCTCCTCCGCCACCTCCACCTCCTGCACCCAAAGCCTCCTCCCCTACCTCTTCATTAAAAGTGTGGACCTCAAATATCCGGGGCCTTCGCTCAAACCTTTCAGATCTTTCCCTACAGGTTGCCACTGACAAACCAGACATTATCTGCCTCACAGAAACTTTCCTCTCCCAAGACGTGTCTGACTCCCAAGTATCTCTCCCTGGTTACTCCTTCTTACGGTATGACAGACCTGAGCCTCGTCCTGGTGGAGGTGTTGCTCTCTTCATCAAAGACTCTATTCCTCACTCTCCCTGCACTGCTCTCACTCCCCCACACCCCCAGGAATACCTCTGGCTTCGGCTTCCCCTCCACTCCCACCTCATGTTTATATGTGTACTGTACCGTCCACCGAACAGTGATGACTCCATCTACACCTCACTCTCCGAAAACATGGACCATCTTCTATCTTCTCATCCAAACTCTCTCTTCCTCTTATGTGGCGACTTCAATTGTCATCACGCCAGTTGGCTAGGTGTGGGTACCTCTCTCACCTGCCATGGGACATCAGCAAAAGCTTTCTGTGACTCATTGGGACTGACTCAATCGGTCAACTTCCCGACGCGGATCTCAACCAATGGTACTCCATCTCTTCTGGATCTGATTTTGACAAATTTCCCCTGACAATATCTGCTGCTCTTCCTTCGCTCCAATTGGTTCTTCTGACCACGTCCTTGTGAAAGTGGACATCTCTCTGGCTGTTATCAGAGAACCACCTCACCGCCCGTCGAGTCTGGCATTTCACTCTGCCGACTGGCAGGGTCTCCGCGCAGCCATCATACTTACAGACTGGTCTCCTATCACTACTTTCTCAATCATCAACTCATCCTGGGAATTCTTTCAAACAAACTTGCTCTCCCTCATGCACAGATTTATCCCCTCTCGTGTTCAGTTGTCTTACTCCTTCCTCCCGCCCCTTGGTTTACTGAAGCTTGTGGCGAGGCAGTTGTCCTGAAACAACTTGCCTTTGCCTCATGGAAAGCAAACCCAACTGAGGGCAATCTCAGTTCTTTCCACAAAGCTCGGAACAAGTGTGTATCTACCCTCAGGAGAGCCAGAAAACAACATCTTTCTCATCTCAAGTCTGAACTCTCAAACCTCTCTCCCCCCTCAAAATCCTGGTGGCGTTTAATCAAATCTGTTTCTGGTGTATGTTCCCCCTCCATCCCCTCCCTTACCTCAAATGGCCGCACTGCTGATTCCACACGTGATAAAGCTGAATGTCTAAACTCGGTGTTTGCAGCTAAATCTTGTGTCCCAAACCCATCACTATCTCTACCCACTTTACCCAGTCGCACCCAACTGTCCCTGGACTCTGTATCCTTTTCTCCTGACAAGGTGGAGAGCTTGCTTTCAAACCTCGAGTCAGATTCTGCAACCGGTCCAGACGGCATCAGCCCACGTGTCCTCAAAGCCTGCTCTTCTGCTCTTGCTCACCCTCTCTCTGTTCTATTCACCCTCTCATTTTCCCAAGGTCATCTGCCATCTGCTTGGAAATCTGCTAACATCACTGCCCTGCATAAAAAGGTGCAAAAACAGATCCCTGTAACTACAGACCAATCAGCCTTCTCCCAATCATCAGCAAGGTTATGGAATCCATCATCGCTTCAGACATGAAATCCTTCCTCTTCTCCAATGGCTTGATTTCCAATCATCAATTTGGTTTCAGACCAGGTCACTCTTCCCTGGATATGCTGCTACTGCTCTCCCATCAATGGATGGAGGTCCTCAATGCCAGACAGGAAATCCGAGCCGTATCCCTGGACATATCACGTGCTTTTTGACACAGTCTGGCACCCTGCACTACTCACCAAACTCTCTTCCCATGGTATTCAAGGCCATCTCCACTCATGGCTCGCAGACTTCCTCTCCTGTCGCAGTCAACGTGTGGCCCTAAATGGAGTTCTTTCATCCCCTCTTCCTGTGCAGGCTGGAGTTCCTCAAGGTAGCGTTCTGGGCCCTGTTCTTTTTCTGGTTTTCATCAATGATCTCTCGGACTCTCTGGAAAATCCTCTATTTCTCTTTGCCGATGACTCCACCCTCTGCCGTACCATCTGTCATCCCTCAGACCGGCAAGCAGCAGCTTCTTCGCTCACTGCAGATCTGGATAAAATCACAAACTGGTCCAACACGTGGAACATGTCTTTCAATCCACACAAATCTCACACTCTCACTATGTCTCTTCGAAAGGACCGTTTTGAAAACCCCCCCATCCACTTTCTCAACAATCCTCTGGAAGAAGTCTTTTCTTTCAAGCTTCTGGGTCTCACTATCTGCCATGACCTTTCCTGGGAAAGTCACATTTCCAACCTTGCCTCAAAAGCCAGTCGCCGACTGGGAATCCTCCGTCGTGCAAAGTCCTTCCTCGGCCCCTCTTGAGCTTCCTGACTACTTACAAAGCTTTTTGTCCGTAGCCTGATGGAGTACTGCTCTCCCCTCTGGGCTGGTGCTCCTGCCTCCCACCTTTCTCGGCTTCACGCTGTCGAAACCAGGGCTTTTAAGATCATTGGCATCTCCCGCAATGAAGCTGAGTCTTTGGGCCTCTCACTCAATCACCGCAGGTTGGTCGGTGGTCTTTCTGTCTTCTACCGACTCCTCTCCAGCCTTGCCCCCTGCTCTCTCTCTGCGATTTGTCCCAACCACATTTCCACAGGGCGCTCAAGGTCCGCCAACAACCCCCTTCTGGTAAAACTACCAAAATCACGAATCACTGCTCATCTTCACTCTTTCATTCCTCTTTTTTCCCGCCTTTGGAATAAACTTCCTCACTCTATTCTTTCCCATTCTTCCCTCCAGGCTTTCAAAACAGCTGTTCACCACCACCTCTTATCTTCCCCCATCCAAATCCTCGATCTTTTCTACCCCGATAATCCACCCAAGCCCACTTCCTTTCAATTCTCTCCTG
>NC_140961.1:34331940-34353161 GCF_056783735.1 Eptatretus burgeri
TCTACGTTCTACGTACACACGTTCTCCATACACACGTTCTACGTACACACGTTCTAGGTACACACGTTCTACATACACACGTACTATGTACACACCTTCTACGTTCTACGTACACAAGTTCTACGTGCACACGGACTACGTACACACGGACTACGTACACACGTCCTATGCACATACGTCCTACGTATACACGTTCTACGTTCTACGTACACACGTTCTTCGTACACATGTTCTACGTTCTCCGTACACACGTTCTACTTACACATGTTCTACGTTCTTACACATGTTCTACGTACACACGTTCTACGTACACACATTCTACGTACACACGTTCTCCATACACACGTTCTACATACACACGTTCTAGGTACACACGTTCTACATTCTACGTACACACGTTCTACGTTCTACGTACACACGTTTTCCATACACACGTTCTACATACACACGTTCTACGTACACACGTTCTACGTTCTACGTACACACGTTCTACGTTCTCCGTACACACGTTCTACGTACACACGTTCTACATACACAAGTTCTCCGTACACACGGACTACGTACACACGTTCTCCGTACACACGGACTACGTACACACGGACTACGTACACACGTTCTACGTACACACATTCTACGTACACACGTACTACTTACACACGTTCTACGTACACACGTTCTACGTGCACACGTTTTACGTTCTATGAACACACGTTCTACGTCCACACGTTCTACGTACACAAGTTCTAGGTACACACGTTTTACGTTCTCCGTACACACGTTCTAGGTACACAAGTTCTAGGTACACACGTTCTACGTTCTCCGTACACACGTTCTACGTTCTCCGTACACACGTTCTAGGTACACACGTTCTACGTTCTCTGTACACACGTTCTACGTTCTCCGTACACACGTTCTACGTTCTAGGTACACACGTTCTACGTACACATGTTCTACGTGCACACGTTCTACGTACACAAGTTCTAGGTACACACGTTTTACCTTCTATGAACACACGTTCTACGTCCACACATTCTAGGTACACACGTTCTACGTTCTCCATACACACGTTCTACGTTCTACGTACACACGTTCTACGTATACATGTTCTACGTACACACGTTCTACGTACACATGTTCTACGTGCAAACGTTCTAGGTACACACGTTTTACGTTCTATGAACACACGTTCTACGTCCACACGTTCTAGGTACACACGTTCTACGTTCTCCGTACACACGTTCTACGTTCTCCGTACACACGTTCTACGTTCTACGTACACACGTTCTACGTATACATGTTCTACGTACACACGTTCTACGTACACATGTTCTACGTGCACACGTTCTAGGTACACACGTTTTACGTTCTATGAACACACGTTCTACGTCCACACGTTCTAGGTACACACGTTCTACGTTCTCCGTACACACGTTCTAGGTACACACGTTCTAGGTTCTCCCTACACACGTTCTACTTACACATGTTCTACGTTCTTACACACGTTCTACGTACACAAGTTCTACGTACACACGTACTATGTACACACGTTCTACGTTCTACGTACACACGTTCTACTTACACACGTTCTACTCACACACGTTCTACTTACACACGTTCTACGTACACACGTTCTACGTACACAAGTTCTACGTGCACACGGACTACGTACACACGGACTACGTACACACGTCCTATGCACATACGTCCTACGTATACACGTTCTACGTTCTACGTACACACGTTCTTCGTACACATGTTCTACGTTCTCCGTACACACGTTCTACTTACACATGTTCTACGTTCTTACACATGTTCTACGTACACACGTTCTACGTACACACGTACTAGGTACACACGTTCTACGTTCTACGTACACACGTTCTACGTTCTACGTACACACGTTCTACGTACACACGTTCTAGGTACACACGTTCTACGTACACACGTACTATGTACACACGTTCTACGTTCTACGTACACACGTTCTACGTACACACGTTCAAGGTACACACGTTCTACGTACACACGTTCTACGTACACACGTTCTCCATACACACGTTCTACGTACACACGTTCTACGTCCACACGTTCTCCATACACACATTCTACGTACACACGTTCTACGTACACACGTTCTACGTACACACGTTCTACGTACACACGTTCTACGTACACACGTTCTACGTACACACGTTCTACGTACACACGTTCTAAGTACACACGTTCTACGTACACACGTTCTACGTACACACGTTCTCCATACACACGTTCTACGTACACACGTTCTCCATACACACGTTCTACATACACACGTTCTCCATACACACGTTCTACATACACACGTTCTAGGTACACACGTTCTACGTTCTACGTACACACGTTCTAAGTTCTACGTACACACGTTCTCCATACACACGTTCTACATACACACGTTCTACGTACACATGTTCTACGTTCTCCGTACACACGTTCTAGGTACACACGTTCTACGTTCTCCGTACACACGTTCTACTTACACATGTTCTACGTTCTTAAACATGTTCTACGTACACACGTTCTACGTACACACGTTCTACGTACACACGTACTATGTACACACGTTCTACGTTCTACATACACACGTTCTAGGTACACACGTTCTACGTTCTACGTTCTACGTACACACGTTCTCCATACACACGTTCTACGTACACACGTTCTACGTACACACGTTCTACGTTCTACGTACACACGTTCTAGGTACACACGTTCTACGTTCTCCGTACACACGTTCTAGGTACACACGTTCTACGTTCTCCGTACACACGTTCTACTTACACATGTTCTACGTTCTTACACATGTTCTACGTACACACGTTCTACGTACACACGTTCTACGTTCTCCGTACACACGTTCTAGGTACACACGTTCTACGTACACACGTTCTACGTTCTCCGTACACACGTTCTAGGTACACACGTTCTACGTTCTCCGTACACACGTTCTACTTACACATGTTCTACGTTCTTACACATGTTCTACGTACACACGTTCTACGTACACACGTTCTACGTACACACGTTCTACGTTCTCCGTACACACGTTCTAGGTACACACGTTCTACGTTCTCCATACACACGTTCTACTTACACACGTTCTACGTTCTTACACATGTTCTACGTACACACGTTCTACGTACACACGTTCTACGTACACACGTACTATGTACACACGTTCTACGTTCTACGTACACACGTTCTACGTACACACGTTCTACGTTCTAGGTACACACGTTCTACGTTCTAGGTACACACGTTCTACGTTCTACGTACACACGTTCTCCATACACACGTTCTACGTACACACGTTCTAGGTACACACGTTCTACATACACACGTACTATGTACACACCTTCTACGTTCTACGTACACACGTTCTACGTACACACGTTCAAGGTACACACGTTCTACGTTCTACGTACACACGTTCTACGTACACACGTTCTCCATACACACGTTCTACGTACACACGTTCTAGGTACACACGTTCTACGTTCTACGTACACACGTTCTCCATACACACTTTCTACGTACACACGTTCTACGTACACACGTTCTACGTTCTACGTACACACGTTCTCCATACACACGTTCTACGTACACACGTTCTACATACACACGTTCTCCATACACACGTTCTACATACACACGTTCTAGGTACACACGTTCTACGTTCTACGTTCTACGTACACACGTTCTCCATACACACGTAC
Source organism: Eptatretus burgeri (assembly GCF_056783735.1). NCBI lineage: Eukaryota > Metazoa > Chordata > Myxini > Myxiniformes > Myxinidae > Eptatretus > Eptatretus burgeri. The sequence goes on from NC_140961.1 coordinate 34,335,693, forward strand.
TACGTACACACATTCTACGTTTTACGTACACGTTCTCCATACACACGTTCTACGTACACACGTTCTAGGTACACACGTTCTCCATACACACGTTCTACGTACACACGTTCTACGTGCTCTGTACGCACGTTCTACATACGCACGTACTACGTACGCACATTCGACGTACGCACGTTCTACGTACGCACGTTCTCCGGAAGCACGTTCCTCGTACGCACGATCTACGTACGCACGTTCTACGTACGCACGTTCTCCGTACGCACGTTCTACGTACGCACGTTCTCCGTACGCACGTTCCTCGTACGCACGATCTATGTACGCATGTTCTACGTACGCACAATCTTCGTACGCACGTACTACGTACGCACGTTCTACGTATGCACGTTCTCCGTACGCACGTTCCACGTACACACGTTCTACGTACACACGTACTACGTACACACGTTCTTCGTACGCACGTTCTATGTATACACGTACTACGTACAGACGGATGTCCGACCTCATGGTACATATCGCTTCACCCCGTTTTTCCCCTCTACATCGCAGGCGAACAAATAAAAACACAAATAAACAAACTGGCTGAACCTGCTCTGGTGGTGGACTACCAACTCCATTCAGGTACTGGGGGTGGGTACAGGTGAGATACAGGTGAGATGATTTAAATACTTTGTGCAGGTATCCATCGCGACCTGGCAGGTAATTATATAATTATTATTTGTGTGTTTCGGTGTGAAATGTGATTTTAATAAATAATCATGTTTCGGTCTCGGTCCTCCTGCCCGGAATCCTCTCCTCGTGGTTGATCCCCGAATGTTTGTTACATTTATATATCAGGATAACACCAAGACCCTCGACCCCTGGGTACTCGAACCACGTGGTGTGTTCATCGTTTTGGTGAAAAGGTACTTTGTTCTGATGTTGTTGTTGTTCTTGGTGTAAAATGTTGAACCTGTAAGGTTGCATCGTTGTGACGTCATTGTCGTGGAAAGTCCCCGCGGTGATCCGGACGAGCGGAAGTTACAGTACGGGGTGGGGAGAAGGGGGATAAGGGGACAGTACGGGGTGGGGAGAAGGAGGATTAGGGGAGAGTACGGGGTGGGGAGAAGGGGGATTAGGGGACAGTACGGGGTGGGGAGAAGGGGGATTAGGGGACAGTACGGGGTGGGGAGAAGGAGGATTAGGGAGAGTACGGGGTGGGGAGAAGAGGGATTAGGGGACAGTACGGGGTGGGGAGAAGAGGGATTAGGGGACAGTACGGGGTGGGGATAAGGGGGATTCGGGGACTACGGGGTGGGGAGGAAGGGGGATAAGGGGACAGTACGGGGTGGGGAGAAGGAGGATTAGGGGAGAGTACGGGGTGGGGAGAAGGGGGATTAGGGGACAGTACGGGGTGGGGAGAAGGGGGATTAGGGGAGAGTTCGGGGTGGGGAGAAGGGGGATTAGGGGACAGTACGGGGTGGGGAGAAGGGGGATTAGGGGACAGTACGGGGTGGGGAGAAGAGGGATTAGGGGACAGTACGGGGTGGGGATAAGGGGGATTCGCGGACTACGGGGTGGGGAGGAAGGGGGATAAGGGGACAGTACGGGGTGGGGAGAAGGAGGATTAGGGGAGAGTACGGGGTGGGGAGAAGAGGGATTAGGGGACAGTACGGGGTGGGGAGAAGGGGGATTAGGGGACAGTACGGGGTGGGGATAAGGGGGATTCGGGGACTACGGGGTGGGGAGGAAGGGGGATAAGGGGACAGTACGGGGTGGGGAGAAGGGGGATAAGGGGACAGTACGGGGTGGGGAGAAGGGGGATAAGGGGACAGTACGGGTGGGGAGAAGGGGGATTAGGGGACAGTACGGGGTGGGGATAAGGGGGATTCGGGGACTACGGGGTGGGGAGAAGGGGGATAAGGGGACAGTACGGGGTGGGGAGAAGGGGGATAAGGGGACAGTACGGGGTGGGGAAACCTCAATATCATCTCCTCATTATCAATCACTCACGATCAAAAAATGATTCAAATTCGTTTGAGAAATCTGGCGTCTTTATAAAATGGAGTATAAATTTCGTGGTGAATTAAATAAATGTTTTATTTCGTGGTGAATTAAATAAATGTTTCATTTCGTGGGGAATTAAATAAATGTTTCATTTCGTGGTGAATTAAATAAATGTTTCATTTCGTGGTGAATTTAATAAATGTTTCATTTCGTGGGGAATTAAATAAATGTTTCTTTTCGTGGTGAATTAAATAAATGTTTCATTTCTTGGTGAATTAAATAAATGTTTCATTTCGTGGTGAATTAAATAAATGTTTTATTTCGTGGTGAATTAAATAAATGTTTCTTTTCGTGGTGAATTAAATAAATGTTTCATTTCGTGGTGAATTAAATAAATGTTTCATTTCGTGGTGAATTAAATAAATGTTTCATTTCGTGGTGAATTAAATAAATGTTTCATTTCGTGGTGAATTAAATAAATGTTTCTTTTCGTGGGGAATTAAATAAATGTTTCATTTCGTGGTGAATTAAATAAATGTTTCATTTCGTGGTGAATTAAATAAATGTTTCATTTCGTGGTGAATTAAATAAATGTTTTATTTCGTGGTGAATTAAATAAATGTTTCATTTCGTGGGGAATTAAATAAATGTTTCATTTCGTGGTGAATTAAATAAATGTTTCATTTCGTGGTGAATTAAATAAATGTTTCATTTCGTGGTGAATTAAATAAATGTTTCTTTTCGTGGTGAATTAAATAAATGTTTCATTTCGTGGTGAATTAAATAAATGTTTCTTTTCGTGGGGAATTAAATAAATGTTTCATTTCGTGGTGAATTAAATAAATGTTTCATTTCGTGGTGAATTAAATAAATGTTTTATTTCGTGGTGAATTAAATAAATGTTTCTTTTCGTGGGGAGTTAAATAAATGTTTCATTTCGTGGTGAATTAAATAAATGTTTCATTTCGTGGTGAATTAAATAAATGTTTCATTTCGTGGTGAATTAAATAAATGTTTCTTTTCGTGGGGAATTAAATAAATGTTTCATTTCGTGGTGAATTAAATAAATGTTTCATTTCGTGGTGAATTAAATAAATGTTTCATTTCGTGTTGAATTAAATAAATGTTTTATTTCGTGGTGAATTAAATAAATGTTTCATTTCGTGGGGAATTAAATAAATGTTTCATTTCGTGGTGAATTAAATAAATGTTTCATTTCGTGGTGAATTAAATAAATGTTTCATTTCGTGGTGAATTAAATAAATGTTTCATTTCGTGGGGAATTAAATAAATGTTTCATGTCGTGGTGAATTAAATAATTGTTCCCCCTGTGGTATTTTCATGACGTGTTTTTATCGAACTTCTTTTCCTGTCCCAATGATTGAGACCATCACGTGGTTGGTCCGTCGGGGAGAACGGTTCTGGCACAAGTCTTTCACGAACCGGCTGGCCAGGCCAGACATTCGACTGTGAGAGGAGTTTGTTCAGGGTGCCGGCGAGAACTCGCCTCCTCTTCATGAAAGACACCGTGGGATGGGATCTTTACCTTCCACGAACGACCCGTGCTGGGAGACGGGTCCCGATATCACGTCTCGACCATCGTCCAGTGGACTGAACACGCATTGCGAGATCGTCTCGGTTCGCAACACCAGGGGAACAGTTTCCAGGTCTCGGTAGGGATTCGAACCCACACCAGACAGCTCGAGGGTTTATATCTTTACATTTCCCGCCAGTTCACATTCTTCGAACAATCCGTAAATGATGAAAACACAGTCAATTGTTGTAAATTCAATCTCCTCCTCATTTCTGTGAAGGGGCGGATCTTACAGACACCGAGCTCCGTAAGCCAATCAGAAACAGGGGGTGATGACGTCATTTCGCGGTACAAAAGGTTTCTCCGGAAAGTTCGTTTCTCGTTCAGAACCTTCACACGTCGTGAGCTCCGTTTGTTCTGGACTTTTACAGCGGAACCTGCGACTCGGTAAGTTGTTGTTATTTAAATTCCGATTCGTTATTGTTACAATTTCTCATCACTGATTACAGTCATGAACGATTATAATATCGGAATAGTATCGGGTTTCCCGTGGAACTCGCGCTCTGTCCGGGTCCAAATCCACGCGCGGTCTGGGTCTTGGGTCTACGCGCGTTCCTGGTCTCGTCGGGTCCTCGCGCGGTACTGGTCTCGTCGGGTCCTCGCGCGTTCCTGGTCTCGTCGGGTCCTCGCGCGTTCCTGGTCTCGTCGGGTCCTCGCGCGTTCCTGGTCTCGTCGGGTCTACGCGCGTTCCTGGTCTCGTCGGGTCTACGCGCGTTCCTGGTCTCGTCGGGTCTACGCGCGTTCCTGGTCTCGTCGGGTCTACGCGCGTTCCTGGTCTCGTCGGGTCTACGCGCGTTCCTGGTCTCGTCGGGTCCACGCGCGTTCCTGGTCTCGGGTCTACGCGCGTTCCTGGTCTCGTCGGGTCTACGCGCGTTCCTGGTCTCGGGTCTACGCGCGTTCCTGGTCTCGTCGGGTCCTCGCGCGTTCCTGCTCTCGTCGGGTCCTCGCGCGGTCCAGGTCTCGGGTCCACGCGCGTTCCTGGTCTCGTGGGGTCAACGCGTGGTCCGAGTAGGTACACATTGGGGGTCGGTGTTTGCGGTAAAACCGGGGATTTCCCGGGTGCCCCACCCCCCACCCCCCTCCCTTTCAAACCTTCTGGTTTCACTTCGTTTTCCTCTTCCGTTCCACCAGGATCGTCATCATGTCCTGTCGAACATATTAACCCCTTCACTCACTAATTCGTGTTTCTGTGGATAAAATAGAAATGGTTTAAATCACAAAACGATCTTCATCACCTGTTTGGGTTTTTCACTCCTCAAACCTGATGACCCCGGGTTCCCTTTCCACTCCCCAAGAACGGGAATCCCGACTACGTCATGAACATTCATGATTCATTAGTCCCCTCGCGGTTTCACAGGAAGGGACTATAGGTTTGCTCTCTGTTTGTCCGTCCCACCTGTGCCTTTTCAGACATTTTAACCTGGATTTGTTCTGATAAGTTACAGAACAAGTTCAAGTTTCAGCATTTTTCATCCATTTTACCGTTTTACCCTTTTTAAACCAAGAAAATATCACATCAGGAGGGACATGGATTGCAAAGCAATTCTAGCTCTTTAACATACAACACACCTGTACATCATTTACTGAATATACCTGTACATTAGTTACTGGACACACCTGTACATTATTTATTGAACACACGTGCACATTATTTACTGACCGTAATACACAAGTGTATTGTACTGTATATTAAATTGTAAAACAACTTATGGAAGCTCTTGAGCATTGGGCAAGAGAGATGGATGATGGACAACATGGACTGTATTTACAGCAAGGATTGTATTTACAGCACGGACTGTCTTTACAACATGGACTGTATTTACAACATGGACTGTATTTACAACATGGACTGTATTTACAACATGGACTGCATTTACAACATGGACTGTATTTATCCAGAGGCTGTATTTACAACATTGACTGTATGTGCAACATGGACTGTATTTACAACATGGACTGCATTTACAACATGGACTGTATTTACAACATGGACTGTATTTACAACATGGACTGCATTTACAACATGGACTGCATTTACAACATGGACTGCATTTACAACATGGACTGTATTTACAACATGGACTGTATTTACAACATGGACTGTATTTACAACATGGACTGCATTTACAACATGGACTGTATTTATCCAGAGGCTGTATTTACAACATTGACTGTATGTGCAATATGGACTGTATTTACAACATGGACTGCATTTACAACATGGACTGCATTTACAACATGGACTGCATTTACAACATGGACTGTATTTACAACATGGACTGTATTTACAACATGGACTGTATTTACAACATGGACTGTATTTACAACATGGACTGTATTTACAACATGGACTGCATTTACAACATGGACTGTATTTATCCAGAGGCTGTATTTACAACATTGACTGTATGTGCAACATGGACTGTATTTACAACATGGACTGCATTTACAACATGGACTGCATTTACAACATGGACTGCATTTACAACATGGACTGCATTTACAACATGGACTGTATTTACAACATGGACTGTATTTACAACATGGACTGTATTTACAACATGGACTGCATTTACAACATGGACTGTATTTATCCAGAGGCTGTATTTACAACATTGACTGTATGTGCAACATGGACTGTATTTACAACATGGACTGCATTTACAACATGGACTGCATTTACAACATGGACTGCATTTACAACATGGACTGTATTTACAACATGGACTGTATTTACAACATGGACTGTATTTACAACAAGGATTGTATTTACAGCACGGACTGTATTTACAGCACGGACTGTATTTACAACATGGACTGCATTTACAACATGGACTGCATTTACAACATGGACTGCATTTACAACATGGACTGTATTTACAACATGGACTGTATTTACAGCACGGACTGTATTTACAACATGGACTGTATTTACAACATGGACTGTATTTACAACATGGACTGTATTTACAACATGGACTGTATTTACAACAAGGATTGTATTTACAGCACAGACTGTATTTACAACATGGACTGTATTTACAACATGGACTGCATTTACAACATGGACTGTATTTATCCAGAGGCTGTATTTACAACATTGACTGTATGTGCAACATGGACTGTATTTACAACATGGACTGCATTTACAACATGGACTGTATTTATCCAGAGGCTGTATTTACAACATTGACTGTATGTGCAACATGGAATGCATTTACAACATGGACTGCATTTACAACATGGACTGCATTTACAACATGGACTGTATTTATCCAGAGGCTGTATTTACAACATTGACTGTATGTGCAACATGGACTGCATTTACAACATGGACTGCATTTACAACATGGACTGCATTTACAACATGGACTGCATTTACAACATGGACTGCATTTACAACATGGACTGTATTTACCTAGAGGCTGTCTTTACAACACGGACTGTCTTTACAACATGGACTGCATTTACAACAAGGATTGTATTTACAACATGGACTGCATTTACCGAGAAGCTGTATTTGCATTTTACAACATGGACTGTATTTACAACATGGACTGTATTTTCCGAGAGGCTGTATTTACAACATGGACTGTATTTACCTTTGCGATCCGAGATTATCGCAAACCCTGAGATAGCGTACCACACAAACTTGTTCTACACAAACTCAAATCCTCCGGTGTTCCGGGGTACGTACTAAGATGGATGGAAACATTCTTGATTAAATAAACACAAAGGGTTGTGATAAGTGGAAGGATGTCTCAATACAGCTCGGTGACATGGGACATTCAATCCACAGGGCAGGGTTCTGGGTCTCGTGCTGTTTATCATCTTCACCAATGACCTTCCAGGTGTTGTGGATCCCGAGGTAAAACTGCTTGTGGACACAAAACTACATTGGGTGGTTGATGACCCTGTAACAAGATGTGAATGTTGTTCCAGGGTGGTTCCCAAAATGGCACCTTCCATTCAATGAGAACCGTTTTTACAGCCATTTTTCCCTGCTGTGCAGGGGTTGGGCTTTTTCTTGAGGCAATGTTTTTTTATGGCTGGATGCCCTTCCTGACGCCAACCCTGGTCACCTCTTACGACACACAGGGATATGGTACACCTATTCTTACCGGGGCGTACACCGGGACCAGTACACTGGTACTCATTTCACCGACCTCGGAAGGATGACAGGCTGAGTCAACCCCCTGGTGTTAATTCAGCAGCCAACGGGGCTTGAACTCAGGACCCTGGGATCCCAAGCCACCACCCTAACCACTAAGCCAACACCAGGCTTCCATTCAATGAGAACAAGAGTGAGAATTGCTTTGTAATACAATTCCCCTTTCGATGTGATATTTTCTAAGTTTAACAAGGGTGTAACTGTGAAAAAGTTGATGAAACCCGAACTTGTTCTGTAATTTATCATAACAAAGCCATGTACCAAGTTTCAGTTGAACATGTTCAAAGGTTTGGGGAAAAATCTGAAAAACCACCAGTGGGACAGACAGAGAGCAAACCTACATGGTCCCCTCCTGTGAAACCCATAGAGGAATAATAAATGGAAAGTGGTTCACTATGGGAGAAGCAACCATACGTTTACTTCCACCCGACACCACAGAAAGTGATTCAGGCATAAATGAAATAATAAACGAGAACGAAGAAAGAGATTTGGGTGTTTTGTTTAACATAAGTTTGTTGGTGAGCTCATGCTGCGGATGAAGTGAGGAGAGCGAATATGAACCTCAGAATAATCAAAAGATCGTTCTCACCATTGGGGAAGAATGGGTGCTCCAATTGTATAAAACTATAGTGAGACCAACTCTTAAATATTGTAACTCACGATGGTGCCCTTTATATAACAAGAATGAAGATCTTCTTGAGAAGGTCGAACAGAGGGTAACCAGGCTCTTACCAGATTCCAAACACCTCGACTATCCTGAAGGACTGAGAGGACCCAATCTACCTACACTGGTCCACAGGAGACAACAAGCGGAGATCATCCAGATATTTAACATCATGCAAGGAATTGATCAACTTACTGTCGAGAAATTGAAATGAACGAGAACTAAAGAACCAGAGACCATATCAACATTGTGAAGAAGAATTATTGCAGAATGAAAACGAGACAAAATACTTTCTCTGTCCAGAGTATAAACAATGAAAATGGGTTTCCTGAATATTCCATGAAAACATGAATCTCCATCAACACTGGGGAAGCACTGGACCAACCATCCATTGAAATACAACCCTAAGGCCTTAGTTATTTTATAACTTTGTTTACACAGTTCTTCAGCTAAAATGTTGGGTCAGTAGGTCGAAATATAAATATATTTTCAATTTTTAGAAATTACATTTTTGATGATTTTTTTTTCCGGATGTTGCATGGAAAAGACAAGGGTCGGTGTGGGGGCGGGGGAATAAATATATATCCCAGACCAGGAGGATCTAAGAAAACATTGAAGATGGAATACCATTCAAATGCAGGATGCCATTGTTCACTGTATCATCTGATGTGAAAAACAATAGAGAAGGATTAAAACTTGTTTTTACAATATAGTCTGGCATGTTTTTCTTATAGGAACCTGTTGGATCATCAAACAAATGGAAACGATGATGAGAAAATTACTGTCCAAGTTGTAGATGTGTGCGTGCACACCAGTGCATAGTGCTGGATATGATTTTAAAAAGTTGTCTACTCTGAGTCAACACACTCAAAACAGTCAATCAGAGCCATAACCAGCTCTTACTTTTCAGCGGGCATCTGATCGTACCGTCTCCCCAATCCCCATGAGCACATCAAACGCTGATTTCTGGTCCGTTGAAGGCTGAATATCAGCATCTCGCAGGGAAACTTTGACGTACTTGGCGCCAAAATCTTTCAATTCGAACAGCGGTGCACAAATTTCGATGGAAACAAAATCGGCATGATCGAGAGTAGCCTGCGAATCATCCCTGCTGCTGCACTGAATTGATGCAATCGTTTGGCCAGAATATTCGTCGTCAAGATGTTGTGTGATTAAATTACCAATACAGTTACTCAAATTTATACCGTTGACATACTTCTTAACAATCACTTTCGCCCCAGAAACCACAGTCAATCTGAACCACGCTGACCATTGCTCAGATGCCATGACTGAAGACTACTGTGCAGCAGTTTGGTTGAAGGGGACTTGAAGTTGAAGTTTGGTTGTGCACGTGTGCAAAATTATATTTTGAAAATAAATGCCGACGTTTACATTTCGGGTTTTGAAACTTTTGCACCTTCGGGGGAAAATTTATAAATCTAAAAGGCTAAAAATGTGTTTTTACATATATATATATATATATATATATATATATATATATATATATATATATATATATATATATTTTTTTTATATATATATTTTTATATATATATATATATATTTTTATATATATGTATATTTTTATATATATATATATATATATATATATATATATATATATATATATATATATATATATATTTTTTTTATTTTTAAATATATATATTTTTATATATATATATATATATATATATATATATATATATTTATTTATATTTTTTTTTTAATATATTTATATATATATATATAAATATTTTTTTTTTTATATATATATATATATATATATTTTTTTTTTTTTTTATATATATATATATATATATATATTTATACATATATATATACACATATATATATATATATATATATATATATATATTTCATTTCGACAAATATACCGTCGGGGCATCTGTAAACCAAGTCATAAAATAACCATACTATTGCTGTTCTGCTTGATGGTGTCGCCAGTGGTGCAAAGGAAACGTGTCGTTTCACACCTCAGACCTTACCCCCTCCTTCCAGCTGTTTTCTGGGGATAACACACAATCGTGGTGCTAACCGTGCTCCCAAGCAAGGCAACTTTAGCCCCTGCAAATTGTGGTGTCCCACTTTCCAGAAATGAGGTGTGAAAAGAAACTTAACCACAGGTAATCACTGGGACTACCGACTACCCAGGGTTATGTAAAACAAGGACAAATGTGTCCAAGAGCCGCGTCATAAAGGTTTTGTATTCACCAGAAGAAGAACAACAACGCGGAGCTCTCTTGGAACCAGCGTTTGCAATGCGACGCGGCTAAAAACGAGGAGTGAAAAGGTCCTTCGGGTCTTTTACTCCGTCTGTTGTCATTGGTGGTGTCATGGTTTAGAGCTTCCCTTTCTTCTTTGTTCGGATGCAGCACAAGGCTGTACAGTGGCATCATTATCTGAGGGTGAAGTTGTGCCACTGCTGCAGTGCCCTCTGCTGGTTTGGGCAGGAATTTGTAATTTGTTCAGTTGTGCCGGTGATAGCTCGCCGACTCTTCGCGAAGGACACCATGAGATCTCCAACATCCACCAACGAATACCGGAAGACGGGATACCCGTGTCGCGTCCATCCAAGGAATGTTGAGTCAGAGTTGAGGTCAAGGCATGAGGGAGTCTGAACGGATTATACATTGTAACCCTAAGCAGGTCTCACTCACTAACCGAAGCGGGCCTCACTCACAAATTGAAGCGGGCCTCACTCACTAATGGAAGCGGGCCTCACTCACTAACCGAAGCAGGCCTCACTCACTAATTGAAGCAGGCCTCACTCACTAATTGAAGCAGGCCTCACTCACTAATTGAAGCAGGCCTCACTCATTAACCGAAGCAGGCCTCACTCACTAACCGAAGCGGGCCTCACTCACTAATTGAAGCAGGCCTCACTCACTAATTGAAGCAGGCCTCACTCATTAACCGAAGCAGGCCTCACTCATTAACCGAAGCAGGCCTCACTCATTAACCGAAGCAGGCCTCACTCACTAATTGAAACAGGCCTCACTCACTAATTGAAACAGGCCTCACTCACTTACCGAAACAGGCCTCACTCACTTGAAATTCATTTTCCCTCTTCAAAAGTTAATTTTCGTCGAATTTCTTCGGGATTTGTTTTCGTTGAGTTTTCAGGTTTGTCAGGGAATGTGAAAATGATATTAAATGTCGAGATGAAGCCGTTTGGGATGAAGAAAACGTGAGCATTGTAAACTTCCATTTATCAAAACAAAATCCTTTACAGTGACACAACCCTATTTTTATAACCATGCACCTTGAAGGGGACGGCACGGTGATTGTGAATACTTGTACAATACTTACCGCAGAACCAAAAGGGCGATCCTATTATTTCATCGAGTTATACAGTAATTGTGCGTGAAGTGAGGCCAGCTGTCCAATCAACGGGTGGAAGACACAGCTCAGCTCATTGGATGTGCTGGTCCTCACACGTGTTGTGTCACGTGATTGCTGTTAGTCAATCAGATTGTATGTAAACATATAAATGAAAAGGAGGAAAAAGGAACATTAAAAGGATGATGTGGTGGATGAAATACCCTTTGGACAATCCTCGGGTCGTACTTTGTCTGTGTGCTAAATGTGGTTGTTGGCCCAGCAGTCTTTGCAAGAAACAGACAGACAGACAGACATATTTTATTTATTGGATGAAAGGGTTCAGTTAATAATTCCTTCACGTTGTTGATTTTCCAGTTCAACTTCAACCTCTTCATTAAGATTTACACCATCTATATCGACTTGGGGTTTACCCCCCACAAAGGCACTGAAAGCCAAATCACCCAGAAAATATGAAATACTAAACGAGAGGGTGAACTCTATCGCCAGTTAAAGGAAAGATCAATGAGCCTGGTGTTTGCTCAGCGGCTTGGGTGGCTGGCTTAGCATCTTAGGGTCCTGAGTTTGATCCTCGTTGGCCGCTGAATGAACACAGGTGGGATTGACTCAGCCTGTCATCCTTCCAAGGTCGGTGAAATGAGTACCAGTTTACTGGTAGAGGGGCACAGCATCAGTGGCACAGCTGTGTTTTCAAGAAATGATAGCCATCTCATGCAAGAACAGAACAGAAGGGAAGATCAGATCACAGTGTGCAGGACCTTGATCTAGAAGGGAAGGATGATGTGGTTATTGATGTGGATAAATGGGTAGTTCTTCTATCCAGACCTTGCCTGATACATCTGCAGCCCATGTGTTATTTTGTGGTGAAATGGGAGTTTTGAGGGGTTCTGCATCCACTGATAAGGCCAAATATTAATAAAAATACCAGTTTATCATCCAGATGTTTTTTAAATGGAGGAGGCCCATATATATATATATATATATATATATATATATATATATATATATATATATATATATATATATATATATATATATATATATATTAAATTCTCGCCAGCTTTTAGGACTTGACAAATCATGTACCCAACACGCCAGTTTTTTTTACATGAGTCATGTACCAGACATATCAGTTTTCTACCCACAAACTAATATGATGAGGGTCATATTGTTCCAGATTTGGAAACCTTTTGCACACAGACAGACAGCAGTCCCTGCAGTTCAGTTATTTCAATAAGAATGTGTTTATAGTTAGAATCCATCCCCTTTGTCTAATGGGAATGACATGTGTGCGCTACGAGTTATTTAATAGTGTGGATTTTTACATTTTAAACTTCACCAACAACGGTGCCCATCTTTGCTTCTTCACCATCGGCCTTTCCCACGCGCATGCGTGTCAAGCGCAGCCGTGGGTGGAGTCCAATGTGCCGTGTGGGGTTTCATTGGACATTGGCGTCTTGGATTTCGCTCCAAATACGGGCATGGCGCCCCTCTCAGCCAATCAGAGGGGTGTGATCACATCTGCCGCCTCTCGGCCAATGGGGAGCCAACGCAACATATTGCTGCTCAACTTCCTGTTTTTGGGGTGGAGACGTGAACACTCCCCTCCGACCAATCTCGGACGGCTGGGAGATCACCCGACACTCCTGTCCAATGAGGAGAGGAATGATGCGAAACGGATCCCTCCCACCTGTCAAGGCATGGAATATTTGGAGTCGTGAAGGTGGTACAGTGTGACTTGGCTGCACGAAATGTTCTCGTCTCTGATGATTCGGTGACCAAGGTTAGCGACTTTGGCTTAGCCAAACAGCAGGCTCTTGTTTGTATGGGACCACCGGCCGAGAAGGTCTTCCCGCCATGAATCGCCTGCCTGCGAGCCGGAGGAGAATCGCCTGCCTGCGAGCCGGAGGAGAATCGCCTGCCTGCGAGCCGGAGGAGAATCGCCTGCCTGCGTGCTGGAGGAGAATCGCCTGCCTGCGAGCCGGAGGAGAATCGCCTGCCTGCGAGCCGGAGGAGAATCGCCTGCCTGCGAGCCGGAGGAGAATCACCTCCCTGCGAGCCGGAGGAGAATTGCCTCCCTGCGAGCCGGAGGAGAATCGCCTCCCTGCGAGCCGGAGGAGAATCGCCTGTCGGCGCCCGATGCTACCCTCTGTACCTGATGCTTGGAGCGGCATCATATTGCGGGTTCGAGTCCCGCCACACCAAGATCGTCGAGAACCGCACGAAGCAGAAAGGTCCAAGCCAGATCCTTACCTCCAGCTCACCTTTCCTCCGAGCTGGGGGTATCAATAAAGGCCGTGGCCATCATTTCTTTTGGGGGGGGGGGTAAGTGTCTGTGTGTGAGCCCATCCTTTAAGTACAAACATTTAAGTGCCGTGTGTGTAAATTGCATTTCTTTTATTCGGTTAACTCTGCCTTCTTGTGTGCTCTCCTCCCCCATTATAAATAAATATCCCTTTTGTTAAATGTTCCAGCTCGTTTCTGTGTCTCTTTCATTGGCTTGGCACGGTGTGCATGGAGAAATAGCGAGGCTGTTTGCGCTGTAAAATTGTTCATTTGGACCGATGGGCCTTGATAACCATTGCTCGGGTTGCGCACGGTTTGGGCACGGTAACGGCTCATTCCGCTCGAGGTCTGTCGAGAGGGTAAATTCCCTGGTAGCTTTATCCTCATGGGTAATTGAGTATATTGAAGTTTGGCAATTGACCCTACCCCACACGTTTGAATTATTGGCGATTCATGGTCCTCTTAGTGACCCGTGACCTTTCGGAGTTGTCCAAGAGTCACGACCTAAATTCCGGGTGTTCAGTGAAGCCGACTCTACTGCTCCCCCTTGCGGTCGTGCTCGCCAATGATACCCGGCCCTGCAACAATATGCCTGACACGTCACGTACACACTCACTCAGCCTATTAAAAATACAATCCACATTTCGAAACAAAGAAATAATAAATGTAGGCAAAAGACAAAAACCGACGCACTTTGTGCATGTTAAAATGATTAGTTGTACCATCTTTCTATACAGATCTGCAGTAATCTTTTACATACGTGTGATGTGGACTCACCAGTGCTCCCTCACCAGTGTCACCTTCAGTCCCCCATGGGATACTTTTTTTATGGTGCAGCCACTTCATGTCGTCTGCACAGCTTCCTTTGGACCTGGGTGCGATTTTTATGCCTCCGGCACCTTCGGTGCGGAGGAATCATTTTTTTTAAAATCTTTTTGGGATGTTTGACAAAATAACAAATAACAAGAAATATGAGGAGTCTTCAAATAAGGAAGTGGGTGAGGACGATCAACTGGTATTTTTTTTTATCATTATTTGGTTTAATCTGAGATCTACAATTGACGGACAAACAATGAAGTGCAATACTTGGGGGTTGAGGTTTTCTCACGTTGTGATTAAAACACTTGGGTGTTAAAAAGTGTGATTGTCCATTATGTAGTTAAATGTTATAAATCAAATTAAATTTCTGAATTTACCCCCTTCTAAACACTGATGATGATGTGATTCGATCAGTGGAATGAATGAATGACCCAAAGTGAGTTCATTTAACCTGTTTCTGAGGGTTTGAACAAGACCCTGATGGTCACATGTTCTGAGAGTTCAAAGTTGAATTAAAACTGCTGGACTCGGTTTGATTTGAAATGGGAGTGATTTCCGTCCCTTTGAGAGATTCCTTCCTTCATCTCTTTGTGGTGAAACACCTCGTTAGTCGTTCAGTTCTTTGGAAATATCTTTTTTGTTTCATGTTTTTTTGTTTTTTTTACAGTGTAGTATCTGCTTTCACAAATAACAAAAATCTTTCTAAATCAGTCATTTGTACAACACACCCATAAATGAATCATGTAAACCATTTTAGCCTGTAAATTAATCTGAGCTATTTGAAACCCAGAAATTATCCTTATTTCACCATTTTAAACCTATAATTATTTAAACCCATAAATTATCCTTATTTCACTATTTTAAACCTATAATTATTTAAACCCATAAATTAACCCAATAAACAATTTTAACCTGTAAATTAACCCCATCAGCTATTTTAAACCCATAAATTATCCTTATTTCACCATTTTAAACCTATAAATTACTTAAACCCATATATTAACCCTATAAACCATTTTAAGCTGTAAATTAACCCCATGAAAATAATATTAATAATCCCATCACTTGTTGGTCACTAACCGAAGCAGGCCTCACTCAACTAGTGTGAGTGTTTGGTTTCTAAGTTTGTCCCTCATTTTTCAAGTCAAGGAATCAAATCAATTTTCCCCTTTACTCCAAATAGGAAGAATGTGATCGCCCCCTGGGGGTCTCTCCGCGTCTTGCACTTCAATCGGTCGTTTTATACCAAAGTATAAAGTAAACAGTGTGGGTAATAACTATGATCACTAGAACAGCACTCGGTGGAGTACATGCCTCATCAGGTTGAACAGTTCACGTTTTGTTTCCCACTGCAGGGGCAGATCCAGAATTTTTTTTAGGGGCGGGGGGGGGGGGGAGTCATTTAAGGTTAAGATATTCTCATGTTGTTCAAAACCAAGCCTTATTCAAGTCCATGTGATCGTCAAGGAAAAACCGGTTAATTTATCTGGAGCTGGCAGTGTTGTCCGACCATAAATTTACTTTCTCCACAGGAACATTTGGGAATATCGAGCTCCTTGACGAAAAGACCTCAGGCCTGTCACTGATGTGTAAGAAAAGATGAAGCTTTTGGAATCTTTGTGACGGATCTTTACAACAACAGTGGAAAATACACAAAATGTTTCCAGTACAAATCAATGAAAATATGGAACGGACAAGCACAAAATGCAGCAAAATGACCCCGAGCACTAAATCTAAACTCGCCATTGTGGATCATCAGATGATTAATGATAATAATGGACGATGTAGCCACTGAAACTTTGAATTACCTGGTGAAGTAGTTCAGAATTGGACTGTGCTTCGCTGAAGGACACGATACTGAAAATGTTGCCTTTCTTTTCGGAGCCATAACGAAACACTGAGTTTCAGGATCAAAACAGAACCAGTGGAGAAAAGTATCGTCGCTCAGATTAATTTCCAAGTGAAAGTAAAAGACGAGCGATTGCCGATTGTCCAGTTACTTCTTGCACGACAATCATGTGATAATTGTAAGGGCGGAGGGGAGGGTTGGTTCATGTGCACCCGGTGAACTCCACCTGGACCCCCCATTCCACTGATAGGCCAGATCGGGATCCGGACCTGAAGAAAAATCGAATCGGCTTGTTCTCATCACCTAAGCAACTCGTCCACCTCGTTTTGTCACAATCCATCTGCAACTTTTTGAAATATCGTGCTGTACTGTGTATGATATTTGTCCCCATCTCTTCGTGGTGAAGAATCACTTGACATTTTTTATTGATTCTCGTATCCTGATCCAGATTCAGATCTTCACCAAAATCCAATCGATGCATCTTTGTCACACACCTAACCTGTCCACCAAGTTTCGTCCAAATCCGTCTATAACCTTTTGAGATATCCTGTTCACAGACAGACAGACAGACGGGGGTGGAAACACAACCTTTGTCCACCTTCGGCCGCGGAGGTAATAACTTACGATTATACAAGTAACAGATTCCATATGAATATTTAAAGCTTTAATTGCCGGATAACATTCTGATTCTTGCATCTGATGTAAGAATCCTGAACACATTTGGATTCTATGATGGATTT
>NC_140961.1:34353661-34455710 GCF_056783735.1 Eptatretus burgeri
TGGTGAATTAAATAAATGTTTCATTTCGTGGTGAATTAAATAAATGTTTCATTTCGTGGTGAATTAAGTAAATGTTTCATTTCGTGGTGAATTAAATAAATGTTTCATTTCGTGGTGAATTAAAGAAATGTTTCATTTCGTGGTGAATTAAATAAATGTTTCATTTCGTGGTGAATTAAATAAATGTTTCATTTCGTGGTGAATTAAATAAATGTTTCATTTCGTGGTGAATTAAATAAATGTTTCATTTCGTGGTGAATTAAATAAATGTTTCATTTCGTGGTGAATTAAATAAATGTTTCATTTCGTGGTGAATTAAATAAATGTTTCATTTCGTGGTGAATTAAATAAATGTTTCATTTCGTGGTGAATTAAATAAATGTTTCATTTCGTGGTGAATTAAATAAATGTTTCATTTCGTGGTGAATTAAATAAATGTTTCATTTCGTGGTGAATTAAATAAATGTTTCATTTCGTGGTGAATTAAATAAATGTTTCATTTCGTGGTGAATTAAATAAATGTTTCATTTCGTGGTGAATTAAATAAATGTTTCATTTCGTGGTGAATTAAATAAATGTTTCATTTCGTGGTGAATTAAATAAATGTTTCATTTCGTGGTGAATTAAATAAATGTTTCATTTCGTGGTGAATTAAATAAATGTTTCATTTCGTGGTGAATTAAATAAATGTTTCATTTCGTGGTGAATTAAATAAATGTTTCATTTCGTGGTGAATTAAATAAATGTTTCATTTCGTGGTGAATTAAATAAATGTTTCATTTCGTGGTGAATTAAATAAATGTTTCATTTCGTGGTGAATTAAATAAATGTTTCATTTCGTGGTGAATTAAATAAATGTTTCATTTCGTGGTGAATTAAATAAATGTTTCATTTCGTGGTGAATTAAATAAATGTTTCATTTCGTGGTGAATTAAATAAATGTTTCATTTCGTGGTGAATTAAATAAATGTTTCATTTCGTGGTGAATTAAATAAATGTTTCATTTCGTGGTGAATTAAATAAATGTTTTATTTCGTGGTGAATTAAATAAATGTTTCATTTCGTGGTGAATGAAATAAATGTTTTATTTCGTGGGGAATTAAATAAATGTTTCATTTCGTGGTGAATTAAATAAATGTTTCATTTCGTGGTGAATTAAATAAATGTTTCATTTCGTGGTGAATTAAATAAATGTTTCATTTCGTGGTGAATTAAATAAATGTTTCATTTCGTGGTGAATTAAATAAATGTTTCATTTCGTGGTGAATTAAATAAATGTTTCATTTCGTGGTGAATTAAATAAATGTTTCATTTCGTGGTGAATTAAATAAATGTTTCATTTCGTGGTGAATTAAATAAATGTTTCATTTCGTGGTGAATTAAATAAATGTTTCATTTCGTGGTGAATTAAATAAATGTTTCATTTCGTGGTGAATTAAATAAATGTTTCATTTCGTGGTGAATTAAATAAATGTTTCATTTCGTGGTGAATTAAATAAATGTTTCATTTCGTGGTGAATTAAATAAATGTTTCATTTCGTGGTGAATTAAATAAATGTTTCATTTCGTGGTGAATTAAATAAATGTTTCATTTCGTGGTGAATTAAATAAATGTTTCATTTCGTGGTGAATTAAATAAATGTTTCATTTCGTGGTGAATTAAATAAATGTTTCATTTCGTGGTGAATTAAATAAATGTTTTATTTCGTGGTGAATTAAATAAATGTTTCATTTCGTGGTGAATTAAATAAATGTTTTATTTCGTGGTGAATTAAATAAATGTTTCATTTCGTGGTGAATTAAATAAATGTTTCATTTCGTGGTGAATTAAATAAATGTTTCATTTCGTGGTGAATTAAATAAATGTTTCATTTCGTGGTGAATTAAATAAATGTTTCATTTCGTGGTGAATTAAATAAATGTTTCATTTCGTGGTGAATTAAATAAATGTTTCATTTCGTGGTGAATTAAATAAATGTTTCATTTCGTGGTGAATTAAATAAATGTTTCATTTCGTGGTGAATTAAATAAATGTTTCATTTCGTGGTGAATTAAATAAATGTTTCATTTCGTGGTGAATTAAATAAATGTTTCATTTCGTGGTGAATTAAATAAATGTTTCATTTCGTGGTGAATTAAATAAATGTTTCATTTCGTGGTGAATTAAATAAATGTTTCATTTCGTGGTGAATTAAATAAATGTTTCATTTCGTGGTGAATTAAATAAATGTTTCATTTCGTGGTGAATTAAATAAATGTTTCATTTCGTGGTGAATTAAATAAATGTTTCATTTCGTGGTGAATTAAATAAATGTTTCATTTCGTGGTGAATTAAATAAATGTTTCATTTCGTGGTGAATTAAATAAATGTTTCATTTCGTGGTGAATTAAATAAATGTTTCATTTCGTGGTGAATTAAATAAATGTTTCATTTCGTGGTGAATTAAATAAATGTTTCATTTCGTGGTGAATTAAATAAATGTTTCATTTCGTGGTGAATTAAATAAATGTTTCATTTCGTGGTGAATTAAATAAATGTTTCATTTCGTGGTGAATTAAATAAATGTTTCATTTCGTGGTGAATTAAATAAATGTTTCATTTCGTGGTGAATTAAATAAATGTTTCATTTCGTGGTGAATTAAATAAATGTTTCATTTCGTGGTGAATTAAATAAATGTTTCATTTCGTGGTGAATTAAATAAATGTTTCATTTCGTGGTGAATTAAATAAATGTTTCATTTCGTGGTGAATTAAATAAATGTTTCATTTCGTGGTGAATTAAATAAATGTTTCATTTCGTGGTGAATTAAATAAATGTTTCATTTCGTGGTGAATTAAATAAATGTTTCATTTCGTGGTGAATTAAATAAATGTTTCATTTCGTGGTGAATTAAATAAATGTTTCATTTCGTGGTGAATTAAATAAATGTTTCATTTCGTGGTGAATTAAATAAATGTTTCATTTCGTGGTGAATTAAATAAATGTTTCATTTCGTGGTGAATTAAATAAATGTTTCATTTCGTGGTGAATAAAATAAATGTTTCATTTCGTGGTGAATTAAATAAATGTTTCATTTCGTGGTGAATTAAATAAATGTTTCATTTCGTGGTGAATTAAATAAATGTTTCATTTCGTGGTGAATTAAATAAATGTTTCATTTCGTGGTGAATTAAATAAATGTTTCATTTCGTGGTGAATTAAATAAATGTTTCATTTCGTGGTGAATTAAATAAATGTTTCATTTCGTGGTGAATTAAATAAATGTTTCATTTCGTGGTGAATTAAATAAATGTTTCATTTCGTGGTGAATTAAATAAATGTTTCATTTCGTGGTGAATTAAATAAATGTTTCATTTCGTGGTGAATTAAATAAATGTTTTATTTCGTGGTGAATTAAATAAATGTTTCATTTCGTGGTGAATTAAATAAATGTTTCATTTCGTGGTGAATTAAATAAATGTTTCATTTCGTGGTGAATTAAATAAATGTTTCATTTCGTGGTGAATTAAATAAATGTTTCATTTCGTGGTGAATTAAATAAATGTTTCATTTCGTGGTGAATTAAATAAATGTTTCATTTCGTGGTGAATTAAATAAATGTTTCATTTCGTGGTGAATTAAATAAATGTTTCATTTCGTGGTGAATTAAATAAATGTTTCATTTCGTGGTGAATTAAATAAATGTTTCATTTCGTGGTGAATTAAATAAATGTTTCATTTCGTGGTGAATTAAATAAATGTTTCATTTCGTGGTGAATTAAATAAATGTTTCATTTCGTGGTGAATTAAATAAATGTTTCATTTCGTGGTGAATTAAATAAATGTTTCATTTCGTGGTGAATTAAATAAATGTTTCATTTCGTGGTGAATTAAATAAATGTTTCATTTCGTGGTGAATTAAATAAATGTTTCATTTCGTGGTGAATTAAATAAATGTTTCATTTCGTGGTGAATTAAATAAATGTTTCATTTCGTGGTGAATTAAATAAATGTTTCATTTCGTGGTGAATTAAATAAATGTTTCATTTCGTGGTGAATTAAATAAATGTTTCATTTCGTGGTGAATTAAATAAATGTTTCATTTCGTGGTGAATTAAATAAATGTTTCATTTCGTGGTGAATTAAATAAATGTTTCATTTCGTGGTGAATTAAATAAATGTTTTATTTCGTGGTGAATTAAATAAATGTTTCATTTCGTGGTGAATGAAATAAATGTTTTATTTCGTGGGGAATTAAATAAATGTTTCATTTCGTGGTGAATTAAATAAATGTTTCATTTCGTGGTGAATTAAATAAATGTTTCATTTCGTGGTGAATTAAATAAATGTTTCATTTCGTGGTGAATTAAATAAATGTTTCATTTCGTGGTGAATTAAATAAATGTTTCATTTCGTGGTGAATTAAATAAATGTTTCATTTCGTGGTGAATTAAATAAATGTTTCATTTCGTGGTGAATTAAATAAATGTTTCATTTCGTGGTGAATTAAATAAATGTTTCATTTCGTGGTGAATTAAATAAATGTTTCATTTCGTGGTGAATTAAATAAATGTTTCATTTCGTGGTGAATTAAATAAATGTTTCATTTCGTGGTGAATTAAATAAATGTTTCATTTCGTGGTGAATTAAATAAATGTTTCATTTCGTGGTGAATTAAATAAATGTTTCATTTCGTGGTGAATTAAATAAATGTTTCATTTCGTGGTGAATTAAATAAATGTTTCATTTCGTGGTGAATTAAATAAATGTTTCATTTCGTGGTGAATTAAATAAATGTTTCATTTCGTGGTGAATTAAATAAATGTTTTATTTCGTGGTGAATTAAATAAATGTTTCATTTCGTGGTGAATGAAATAAATGTTTTATTTCGTGGGGAATTAAATAAATGTTTTATTTCGTGGGGAATTAAATAAATGTTTCATTTCGTGGGGAATAAAATAAATGTTTCTTTTCGTGGGGAATTAAATAAATGTTTCATTTCGTGGTGAATTAAATAAATGTTTCATTTTGTGGTGAATTAAATAAATGTTTCATTTCGTGGTGAATTAAAGAAATGTTTCATTTCGTGGTGAATTAAATAAATGTTTCATTTCGTGGTGAATTAAAGAAATGTTTCATTTCGTGGTGAATTAAATAAATGTTTCATTTCGTGGTGAATTAAATAAATGTTTCATTTCGTGGTGAATTAAATAAATGTTTGATTTCGTGGTGAATTAAATAAATGTTTCATTTCGTGGTGAATTAAATAAATGTTTCATTTCGTGGTGAATTAAATAAATGTTTCATTTCGTGGTGAATTAAATAAATGTTTCATTTCGTGGTGAATTAAATAAATGTTTCATTTCGTGGTGAATTAAATAAATGTTTCATTTCGTGGTGAATTAAATAAATGTTTCATTTCGTGGTGAATTAAATAAATGTTTCATTTCGTGGTGAATTAAATAAATGTTTCATTTCGTGGTGAATTAAATAAATGTTTCATTTCGTGGTGAATTAAATAAATGTTTCATTTCGTGGTGAATGAAATAAATGTTTTATTTCGTGGGGAATTAAATAAATGTTTCATTTCGTGGTGAATTAAATAAATGTTTCATTTCGTGGTGAATTAAATAAATGTTTCATTTCGTGGTGAATTAAATAAATGTTTCATTTCGTGGTGAATTAAATAAATGTTTCATTTCGTGGTGAATTAAATAAATGTTTCATTTCGTGGTGAATTAAATAAATGTTTCATTTCTTGGTGAATTAAATAAATGTTTCATTTCGTGGTGAATTAAATAAATGTTTCATTTCGTGGTGAATTAAATAAATGTTTCATTTCGTGGTGAATTAAATAAATGTTTCATTTCGTGGTGAATTAAATAAATGTTTCATTTCGTGGTGAATTAAATAAATGTTTCATTTCGTGGTGAATTAAATAAATGTTTCATTTCGTGGTGAATTAAATAAATGTTTTATTTCGTGGTGAATTAAATAAATGTTTCATTTCCTGGTGAATGAAATAAATGTTTTATTTCGTGGGGAATTAAATAAATGTTTCATTTCGTGGTGAATTAAATAAATGTTTCATTTCTTGGTGAATTAAATAAATGTTTCATTTCGTGGTGAATTAAATAAATGTTTCATTTCGTGGTGAATTAAATAAATGTTTCATTTCGTGGTGAATTAAATAAATGTTTCATTTCGTGGTGAATTAAATAAATGTTTCATTTCGTGGTGAATTAAATAAATGTTTCATTTCGTGGTGAATTAAATAAATGTTTCATTTCGTGGTGAATTAAATAAATGTTTCATTTCGTGGTGAATTAAATAAATGTTTCATTTCGTGGTGAATTAAATAAATGTTTTATTTCGTGGTGAATTAAATAAATGTTTCATTTCCTGGTGAATGAAATAAATGTTTTATTTTGTGGGGAATTAAATAAATGTTTCATTTCGTGGTGAATTAAATAAATGTTTCATTTCGTGGTGAATTAAATAAATGTTTCATTTCGTGGTGAATTAAATAAATGTTTCATTTCGTGGTGAATTAAATAAATGTTTCAATTCTTGGTGAATTAAATAAATGTTTCATTTCTTGGTGAATTAAATAAATGTTTCATTTTCTGGTGAATTAAATAAATGTTTCATTTCGTGGTGAATTAAATAAATGTTTCATTTCGTGGTGAATTAAATAAATGTTTGATTTCGTGGTGAATTAAATAAATGTTTGATTTCGTGGTGAATTAAATAAATGTTTCATTTCGTGGTGAATTAAGTAAATGTTTCATTTTGTGGTGAATTAAATAAATGTTTCATTTCGTGGTGAATTAAATAAATGTTTCATTTCGTGGTGAATTAAATAAATGTTTCATTTCGTGGTGAATTAAATAAATGTTTCATTTCTTGGTGAATTAAATAAATGTTTCATTTCGTGGTGAATTAAATAAATGTTTCATTTCGTGGTGAATTAAATAAATGTTTCATTTCGTGGTGAATTAAATAAATGTTTCATTTCGTGGTGAATTAAATAAATGTTTTATTTCGTGGTGAATTAAATAAATGTTTCATTTCCTGGTGAATGAAATAAATGTTTTATTTCGTGGGGAATTAAATAAATGTTTCATTTCGTGGTGAATTAAATAAATGTTTCATTTCGTGGTGAATTAAATAAATGTTTCATTTCGTGGTGAATTAAATAAATGTTTCATTTCGTGGTGAATTAAATAAATGTTTCATTTTGTGGTGAATTAAATAAATGTTTCATTTCGTGGTGAATTAAATAAATGTTTCATTTCGTGGTGAATTAAATAAATGTTTCATTTCGTGGTGAATTAAATAAATGTTTCATTTCGTGGTGAATTAAATAAATGTTTCATTTCGTGGTGAATTAAATAAATGTTTCATTTCGTGGGGAATTAAATAAATGTTTCATTTCGTGGTGAATTAAATAAATGTTTCATTTCGTGGTGAATTAAATAAATGTTTCATTTCGTGGTGAATTAAATAAATGTTTCATTTCGTGGTGAATTAAATAAATGTTTCATTTCGTGGTGAATTAAATAAATGTTTCATTTCGTGGTGAATTAAATAAATGTTTCATTTCGTGGTGAATTAAATAAATGTTTCATTTCGTGGTGAATTAAATAAATGTTTCATTTCGTGGTGAATTAAATAAATGTTTCATTTCGTGGTGAATTAAATAAATGTTTCATTTCGTGGTGAATTAAATAAATGTTTCATTTCGTGGTGAATTAAATAAATGTTTCATTTCGTGGTGAATTAAATAAATGTTTCATTTCGTGGTGAATTAAATAAATGTTTCATTTCGTGGTGAATTAAATAAATGTTTCATTTCGTGGTGAATTAAATAAATGTTTCATTTCGTGGTGAATTAAATAAATGTTTCATTTCGTGGTGAATTAAGTAAATGTTTCATTTCGTGGTGAATTAAATAAATGTTTCATTTCGTGGTGAATTAAAGAAATGTTTCATTTCGTGGTGAATTAAAGAAATGTTTCATTTCGTGGTGAATTAAATAAATGTTTCATTTCTTGGTGAATTAAATAAATGTTTCATTTCGTGGTGAATTAAATAAATGCTTCATTTCGTGGTGAATTAAATAAATGTTTCATTTCGTGGTGAATTAAATAAATGTTTCATTTCGTGGTGAATTAAATAAATGTTTTATTTCGTGGTGAATTAAATAAATGTTTCATTTCCTGGTGAATGAAATAAATGTTTTATTTCGTGGGGAATTAAATAAATGTTTCATTTCGTGGTGAATTAAATAAATGTTTCATTTCGTGGTGAATTAAATAAATGTTTCATTTCGTGGTGAATTAAATAAATGTTTCATTTCGTGGTGAATTAAATAAATGTTTCATTTCTTGGTGAATTAAATAAATGTTTCATTTCGTGGTGAATTAAATAAATGTTTCATTTCGTGGTGAATTAAATAAATGTTTCATTTCGTGGTGAATTAAATAAATGTTTCATTTCGTGGTGAATTAAATAAATGTTTTATTTCGTGGTGAATTAAATAAATGTTTCATTTCCTGGTGAATGAAATAAATGTTTTATTTCGTGGGGAATTAAATAAATGTTTCATTTCGTGGGGAATAAAATAAATGTTTCTTTTCATGGTGAATTAAGTAAATGTTTCATTTCGTGGTGAATTAAATAAATGTTTCATTTCGTGGTGAATTAAATAAATGTTTGATTTCGTGGTGAATTAAATAAATGTTTCATTTCGTGGTGAATTAAATAAATGTTTCATTTCGTGGTGAATTAAATAAATGTTTCATTTCGTGGTGAATTAAATAAATGTTTCATTTTGCGGTGAATTAAATAAATGTTTCATTTCGTGGTGAATTAAATAAATGTTTCATTTCGTTGTGAATTAAATAAATGTTTCATTTCTTGGTGAATTAAATAAATGTTTCATTTCGTGGTGAATTAAATAAATGTTTCATTTCGTGGTGAATTAAATAAATGTTTCATTTCGTGGGGAATTAAATAAATGTTTCATTTCGTGGTGAATTAAATAAATGTTTCATTTCGTGGTGAATTAAATAAATGTTTCATTTCGTGGTGAATTAAATAAATGTTTCATTTCGTGGTGAATTAAATAAATGTTTCATTTCGTGGTGAATTAAATAAATGTTTCATTTCGTGGTGAATTAAATCAATGTTTCATTTCGTCGTGAATTAAATAAATGTTTTATTTCGTGGTGAATTAAATAAATGTTTCATTTCCTGGTGAATGAAATAAATGTTTTATTTCGTGGTGAATTAAATAAATGTTTCATTTCGTGGTGAATGAAATAAATGTTTTATTTCGTGGGGAATTAAATAAATGTTTTATTTCGTGGGGAATTAAATAAATGTTTCATTTCGTGGGGAATAAAATAAATGTTTCATTTCGTGGTGAATTAAATCAATGTTTCATTTCGTCGTGAATTAAATAAATGTTTTATTTCGTGGTGAATTAAATAAATGTTTCATTTCCTGGTGAATGAAATAAATGTTTTATTTCGTGGTGAATTAAATAAATGTTTCATTTCGTGGTGAATTAAATAAATGTTTCATTTCGTGGTGAATTAAATAAATGTTTCATTTCGTGGTGAATTAAATCAATGTTTCATTTCGTGGTGAATTAAATCAATGTTTCATTTCGTGGTGAATTAAATAAATGTTTCATTTCGTGGTGAATGAAATAAATGTTTCATTTCGTGGTGAATGAAATAAATGTTTCATTTTGTGGTGAATTAAATAAATGTTTCATTTCGTGGTGAATTAAATAAATGTTTCATTACATGGTGAATTAAATAAATGTTTCATTTCGTGGTGAATTAAATAAATGTTTCATTACATGGTGAATTAAATAAATGTTTCATTTCGTGGTGAATTAAATAAATGTTTCATTTCATGGGGAATTAAATAAATGTTTCATTTCGTGGTGAATTAAATAAATGTTTCATTTCGTGGTGAATTAAATAAATGTTTCATTTCGTGGTGAATTAAATAAATGTTTCATTTCGTGGTGAATTAAATAAATGTTTCATTTCGTGGTGAATTAAATAAATGTTTCATTTCGTGGTGAATTAAATAAATGTTTCATTTCGTGGTGAATTAAATAAATGTTTCATTTCGTGGTGAATTAAATAAATGTTTCATTTCGTGGTGAATTAAATAAATGTTTCATTTCGTGGTGAATTAAATAAATGTTTCATTTCGTGGTGAATTAAATAAATGTTTCATTTCGTGGTGAATTAAATAAATGTTTCATTTCGTGGTGAATTAAATAAATGTTTCATTTCGTGGTGAATTAAATAAATGTTTTATTTCGTGGTGAATTAAATAAATGTTTCATTTCGTGGTGAATGAAATAAATGTTTTATTTCGTGGGGAATTAAATAAATGTTTCATTTCGTGGTGAATTAAATAAATGTTTCATTTCGTGGTGAATTAAATAAATGTTTCATTTCGTGGTGAATTAAATAAATGTTTCATTTCGTGGTGAATTAAATAAATGTTTCATTTTGTGGTGAATTAAATAAATGTTTCATTTCGTGGTGAATTAAATAAATGTTTCATTTCGTGGTGAATTAAATAAATGTTTCATTTCTTGGTGAATTAAATAAATGTTTCATTTCGTGGTGAATTAAATAAATGTTTCATTTCGTGGTGAATTAAATAAATGTTTCATTTCGTGGTGAATTAAATAAATGTTTCATTTCGTGGTGAATTAAATAAATGTTTCATTTCGTGGTGAATTAAATAAATGTTTCATTTCGTGGTGAATTAAATAAATGTTTCATTTCGTGGTGAATTAAATAAATGTTTCATTTCGTGGTGAATTAAATAAATGTTTCATTTCGTGGTGAATTAAATAAATGTTTCATTTCGTGGTGAATTAAATAAATGTTTCATTTCGTGGTGAATTAAATAAATGTTTCATTTCGTGGTGAATTAAATAAATGTTTCATTTCGTGGTGAATTAAATAAATGTTTCATTTCTTGGTGAATTAAATAAATGTTTCATTTCGTGGTGAATTAAATAAATGTTTCATTTTGTGGTGAATTAAATAAATGTTTTATTTCGTGGTGAATTAAATAAATGTTTTATTTCGTGGTGAATTAAATAAATGTTTCATTTCGTGGTGAATGAAATAAATGTTTTATTTCGTGGGGAATTAAATAAATGTTTTATTTCGTGGGGAATTAAATAAATGTTTCATTTCGTGGGGAATAAAATAAATGTTTCTTTTCGTGGGGAATTAACTAAATGTTTCATTTCGTGGTGAATTAAATAAATGTTTCATTTCGTGGTGAATTAAATAAATGTTTCATTTCGTGGTGAATTAAATAAATGTTTCATTTCGTGGTGAATTAAATAAATGTTTCATTTCGTGGTGAATTAAATAAATGTTTCATTTCGTGGTGAATTAAATAAATGTTTCATTTCGTGGTGAATTAAATAAATGTTTCATTTCGTGGTGAATTAAATAAATGTTTCATTTCGTGGTGAATTAAATAAATGTTTCATTTCGTGGTGAATTAAATAAATGTTTCATTTCGTGGTGAATTAAATAAATGTTTCATTTCGTGGTGAATTAAATAAATGTTTCATTTCGTGGTGAATTAAATAAATGTTTCATTTCGTGGTGAATTAAATAAATGTTTCATTTCGTGGTGAATTAAATAAATGTTTCATTTCGTGGTGAATTAAATAAATGTTTTATTTCGTGGTGAATTAAATAAATGTTTTATTTCGTGGTGAATTAAATAAATGTTTCATTTCGTGGTGAATGAAATAAATGTTTTATTTCGTGGGGAATTAAATAAATGTTTTATTTCGTGGGGAATTAAATAAATGTTTCATTTCGTGGGGAATAAAATAAATGTTTCATTTCGTGGGGAATAAAATAAATGTTTCTTTTCGTGGGGAATTAACTAAATGTTTCATTTTGTGGTGAATTAAATAAATGTTTTATTTCGTGGTGAATTAAATAAATGTTTTATTTTGTGGGGAATTAAATAAATGTTTCATTTCGTGGTGAATTAAATAAATGTTTCATTTCGTGGTGAATTAAATAAATGTTTCATTTCGTGGTGAATTAAATAAATGTTTCATTTCGTGGTGAATTAAATAAATGTTTCATTTCTTGGTGAATTAAATAAATGTTTCATTTCTTGGTGAATTAAATAAATGTTTCATTTCGTGGTGAATTAAATAAATGTTTCATTTCGTGGTGAATTAAATAAATGTTTGATTTCGTGGTGAATTAAATAAATGTTTGATTTCGTGGTGAATTAAATAAATGTTTGATTTCGTGGTGAATTAACTAAATGTTTCATTTCGTGGTGAATTAAGTAAATGTTTCATTTTGTGGTGAATTAAATAAATGTTTCATTTCGTGGTGAATTAAATAAATGTTTCATTTCGTGGTGAATTAAATAAATGTTTCATTTCGTGGTGAATTAAATAAATGTTTCATTTCTTGGTGAATTAAATAAATGTTTCATTTCGTGGTGAATTAAATAAATGTTTCATTTCGTGGTGAATTAAATAAATGTTTCATTTCGTGGTGAATTAAATAAATGTTTCATTTCGTGGTGAATTAAATAAATGTTTTATTTCGTGGTGAATTAAATAAATGTTTCATTTCCTGGTGAATGAAATAAATGTTTTATTTCGTGGTGAATTAAATAAATGTTTCATTTCGTGGTGAATTAAATAAATGTTTCATTTCGTGGTGAATTAAATAAATGTTTCATTTCGTGGTGAATTAAATAAATGTTTCATTTCGTGGTGAATTAAATAAATGTTTCATTTCTTGGTGAATTAAATAAATGTTTCATTTCGTGGTGAATTAAATAAATGTTTCATTTCGTGGTGAATTAAATAAATGTTTCATTTCGTGGTGAATTAAATAAATGTTTCATTTCGTGGTGAATTAAATAAATGTTTTATTTCGTGGTGAATTAAATAAATGTTTCATTTCGTGGTGAATGAAATAAATGTTTTATTTCGTGGGGAATTAAATAAATGTTTCATTTCGTGGGGAATAAAATAAATGTTTCTTTTCGTGGGGAATTAACTAAATGTTTCATTTTGTGGTGAATTAAATAAATGTTTTATTTCGTGGTGAATTAAATAAATGTTTCATTTCGTGGTGAATTAAATAAATGTTTGATTTCGTGGTGAATTAAATAAATGATTCATTTCGTGGTGAATTAAATAAATGTTTCATTTTGTGGTGAATTAAATAAATGTTTCATTTTGTGGTGAATTAAATAAATGTTTCATTTCGTGGTGAATTAAATAAATGTTTCATTTCGTTGTGAATTAAATAAATGTTTCATTTCTTGGTGAATTAAATAAATGTTTCATTTCGTGGTGAATTAAATAAATGTTTCATTTCGTGGTGAATTAAATAAATGTTTCATTTCGTGGGGAATTAAATAAATGTTTCATTTCGTGGTGAATTAAATAAATGTTTCATTTCGTGGTGAATTAAATAAATGTTTCATTTCGTGGTGAATTAAATAAATGTTTCATTTCGTGGTGAATTAAATAAATGTTTCATTTCTTGGTGAATTAAATAAATGTTTCATTTCCTGGTGAATTAAATAAATGTTTCATTTCGTGGTGAATTAAATAAATGTTTCATTTCGTGGTGAATTAAATAAATGTTTCATTTCGTGGTGAATTAAATAAATGTTTTATTTCGTGGTGAATTAAATAAATGTTTCATTTCGTGGTGAATGAAATAAATGTTTTATTTCGTGGGGAATTAAATAAATGTTTTATTTCGTGGGGAATTAAATAAATGTTTCATTTCGTGGGGAATAAAATAAATGTTTCATTTCGTGGTGAATTAAATAAATGTTTCATTTCGTGGTGAATTAAATAAATGTTTCATTTCGTGGTGAATTAAATAAATGTTTCATTTCGTGGTGAATTAAATAAATGTTTCATTTCGTGGTGAATTAAATAAATGTTTCATTTCTTGGTGAATTAAATAAATGTTTCATTTCGTGGTGAATTAAATAAATGTTTCATTTCGTGGTGAATTAAATAAATGTTTGATTTCGTGGTGAATTAAATAAATGTTTGATTTCGTGGTGAATTAAATAAATGTTTGATTTCGTGGTGAATTAAATAAATGTTTCATTTCGTGGTGAATTAAATAAATGTTTCATTTTGTGGTGAATTAAATAAATGTTTCATTTCGTGGTGAATTAAATAAATGTTTCATTTCGTGGTGAATTAAATAAATGTTTCATTTCGTGGTGAATTAAATAAATGTTTCATTTCTTGGTGAATTAAATAAATGTTTCATTTCGTGGTGAATTAAATAAATGTTTCATTTCGTGGTGAATTAAATAAATGTTTCATTTCGTGGTGAATTAAATAAATGTTTCATTTCGTGGTGAATTAAATAAATGTTTCATTTCGTGGTGAATTAAATAAATGTTTTATTTCGTGGGGAATTAAATAAATGTTTCATTTCGTGGTGAATTAAATAAATGTTTCATTTCGTGGTGAATTAAATAAATGTTTCATTTCGTGGTGAATTAAATAAATGTTTCATTTCGTGGTGAATTAAATAAATGTTTCATTTCGTGGTGAATTAAATAAATGTTTCATTTCGTGGTGAATTAAATAAATGTTTCATTTCGTGGTGAATTAAATAAATGTTTCATTTCGTGGTGAATTAAATAAATGTTTTATTTCGTGGTGAATTAAATAAATGTTTCATTTCGTGGTGAATGAAATAAATGTTTTATTTCGTGGGGAATTAAATAAATGTTTCATTTCGTGGTGAATTAAATAAATGTTTCATTTCGTGGTGAATTAAATAAATGTTTCATTTCGTGGTGAATTAAATAAATGTTTCATTTCGTGGTGAATTAAATAAATGTTTCATTTCTTGGTGAATTAAATAAATGTTTCATTTCGTGGTGAATTAAATAAATGTTTCATTTCGTGGTGAATTAAATAAATGTTTCATTTCGTGGTGAATTAAATAAATGTTTCATTTCGTGGTGAATTAAATAAATGTTTTATTTCGTGGTGAATTAAATAAATGTTTCATTTCGTGGTGAATGAAATAAATGTTTTATTTCGTGGGGAATTAAATAAATGTTTTATTTCGTGGGGAATTAAATAAATGTTTCATTTCGTGGGGAATAAAATAAATGTTTCTTTTCGTGGGGAATTAACTAAATGTTTCATTTTGTGGTGAATTAAATAAATGTTTTATTTCGTGGTGAATTAAATAAATGTTTCATTTCGTGGTGAATTAAATAAATGTTTGATTTCGTGGTGAATTAAATAAATGTTTCATTTCGTGGTGAATTAAATAAATGTTTCATTTCGTGGGGAATTAAGTAAATGTTTCATTTTGTGGTGAATTAAATAAATGTTTCATTTCGTGGTGAATTAAATAAATGTTTCATTTCGTGGTGAATTAAATAAATGTTTCATTTCGTGGTGAATTAAATAAATGTTTCATTTCGTGGTGAATTAAATAAATGTTTTATTTCGTGGTGAATTAAATAAATGTTTCATTTCGTGGTGAATTAAATAAATGTTTCATTTCGTGGTGAATTAAATAAATGTTTCATTTCTTGGTGAATTAAATAAATGTTTCATTTCGTGGTGAATTAAATAAATGTTTCATTTCGTGGTGAATTAAATAAATGTTTTATTTCGTGGTGAATTAAATAAATGTTTCATTTCCTGGTGAATGAAATAAATGTTTTATTTCGTGGTGAATTAAATAAATGTTTCATTTCGTGGTGAATGAAATAAATGTTTTATTTCGTGGGGAATTAAATAAATGTTTTATTTCGTGGGGAATTAAATAAATGTTTCATTTCGTGGGGAATAAAATAAATGTTTCATTTCGTGGGGAATAAAATAAATGTTTCTTTTCGTGGGGAATTAACTAAATGTTTCATTTTGTGGTGAATTAAATAAATGTTTGATTTCGTGGTGAATTAAATAAATGTTTCATTTTGTGGTGAATTAAATAAATGTTTCATTTCGTGGTGAATTAAATAAATGTTTGATTTCGTGGTGAATTAAATAAATGTTTCATTTCGTGGTGAATTAAATAAATGTTTCATTTCGTGGTGAATTAAATAAATGTTTCATTTCGTGGTGAATTAAATAAATGTTTCATTTCGTGGTGAATTAAATAAATGTTTCATTTCGTGGTGAATTAAATAAATGTTTCATTTCGTGGTGAATTAAATAAATGTTTCATTTCGTGGTGAATTAAATAAATGTTTCATTTCGTGGTGAATTAAATAAATGTTTCATTTCGTGGTGAATTAAATAAATGTTTCATTTCTTGGTGAATTAAATAAATGTTTCATTTCGTGGTGAATTAAATAAATGTTTCATTTCGTGGTGAATTAAATAAATGTTTCATTTCGTGGTGAATTAAATAAATGTTTCATTTTGTGGTGAATTAAATAAATGTTTCATTTTGTGGTGAATTAAATAAATGTTTCATTTCGTGGTGAATTAAATAAATGTTTCATTTCGTTGTGAATTAAATAAATGTTTCATTTCTTGGTGAATTAAATAAATGTTTCATTTCGTGGTGAATTAAATAAATGTTTCATTTCGTGGTGAATTAAATAAATGTTTCATTTCGTGGTGAATTAAATAAATGTTTCATTTCGTGGTGAATTAAATAAATGTTTCATTTCGTGGTGAATTAAATAAATGTTTCATTTCGTGGTGAATGAAATAAATGTTTTATTTCGTGGGGAATTAAATAAATGTTTTATTTCGTGGGGAATTAAATAAATGTTTCATTTCGTGGGGAATAAAATAAATGTTTCATTTCGTGGTGAATTAAATAAATGTTTCATTTCGTGGTGAATTAAATAAATGTTTCATTTCGTGGTGAATTAAATAAATGTTTCATTTCGTGGTGAATTAAATAAATGTTTCATTTCTTGGTGAATTAAATAAATGTTTCATTTCTTGGTGAATTAAATAAATGTTTCATTTCGTGGTGAATTAAATAAATGTTTCATTTCGTGGTGAATTAAATAAATGTTTCATTTCGTGGTGAATTAAATAAATGTTTGATTTCGTGGTGAATTAAATAAATGTTTGATTTCGTGGTGAATTAACTAAATGTTTCATTTCGTGGTGAATTAAGTAAATGTTTCATTTTGTGGTGAATTAAATAAATGTTTCATTTCGTGGTGAATTAAATAAATGTTTCATTTCGTGGTGAATTAAATAAATGTTTCATTTCGTGGTGAATTAAATAAATGTTTCATTTCGTGGTGAATTAAATAAATGTTTCATTTCTTGGTGAATTAAATAAATGTTTCATTTCGTGGTGAATTAAATAAATGTTTCATTTCGTGGTGAATTAAATAAATGTTTCATTTCGTGGTGAATTAAATAAATGTTTCATTTCGTGGTGAATTAAATAAATGTTTCATTTCGTGGTGAATTAAATAAATGTTTTATTTCGTGGGGAATTAAATAAATGTTTCATTTCGTGGTGAATTAAATAAATGTTTCATTTCGTGGTGAATTAAATAAATGTTTCATTTCGTGGTGAATTAAATAAATGTTTCATTTCGTGGTGAATTAAATAAATGTTTCATTTCTTGGTGAATTAAATAAATGTTTCATTTCGTGGTGAATTAAATAAATGTTTCATTTCGTGGTGAATTAAATAAATGTTTCATTTCGTGGTGAATTAAATAAATGTTTTATTTCGTGGTGAATTAAATAAATGTTTCATTTCCTGGTGAATGAAATAAATGTTTTATTTCGTGGGGAATTAAATAAATGTTTCATTTCGTGGTGAATTAAATAAATGTTTCATTTCGTGGTGAATTAAATAAATGTTTCATTTCGTGGTGAATTAAATAAATGTTTCATTTCGTGGTGAATTAAATAAATGTTTCATTTCTTGGTGAATTAAATAAATGTTTCATTTCCTGGTGAATTAAATAAATGTTTCATTTCGTGGTGAATTAAATAAATGTTTCATTTCGTGGTGAATTAAATAAATGTTTCATTTCGTGGTGAATTAAATAAATGTTTTATTTCGTGGTGAATTAAATAAATGTTTCATTTCGTGGTGAATGAAATAAATGTTTTATTTCGTGGGGAATTAAATAAATGTTTTATTTCGTGGGGAATTAAATAAATGTTTCATTTCGTGGGGAATAAAATAAATGTTTCTTTTCGTGGGGAATTAACTAAATGTTTCATTTTGTGGTGAATTAAATAAATGTTTTATTTCGTGGTGAATTAAATAAATGTTTCATTTCGTGGTGAATTAAATAAATGTTTGATTTCGTGGTGAATTAAATAAATGATTCATTTCGTGGTGAATTAAATAAATGTTTCATTTTGTGGTGAATTAAATAAATGTTTCATTTTGTGGTGAATTAAATAAATGTTTCATTTCGTGGTGAATTAAATAAATGTTTCATTTCGTGGTGAATTAAATAAATGTTTCATTTCGTGGTGAATTAAATAAATGTTTCATTTCGTGGTGAATTAAATAAATGTTTTATTTCGTGGGGAATTAAATAAATGTTTCATTTCGTGGTGAATTAAATAAATGTTTCATTTCGTGGTGAATTAAATAAATGTTTCATTTCGTGGTGAATTAAATAAATGTTTCATTTCGTGGTGAATTAAATAAATGTTTCATTTCTTGGTGAATTAAATAAATGTTTCATTTCGTGGTGAATT
The DNA here is from genome assembly GCF_056783735.1 of Eptatretus burgeri. Lineage (NCBI taxonomy): Eukaryota > Metazoa > Chordata > Myxini > Myxiniformes > Myxinidae > Eptatretus > Eptatretus burgeri. Next base: position 34,372,403 of record NC_140961.1, read on the forward strand.
AAATAAATGTTTCATTTCGTGGTGAATTAAATAAATGTTTCATTTCGTGGTGAATTAAATAAATGTTTTATTTCGTGGTGAATTAAATAAATGTTTCATTTCCTGGTGAATGAAATAAATGTTTTATTTCGTGGGGAATTAAATAAATGTTTCATTTCGTGGTGAATTAAATAAATGTTTCATTTCGTGGTGAATTAAATAAATGTTTCATTTCGTGGTGAATTAAATAAATGTTTCATTTCGTGGTGAATTAAATAAATGTTTCATTTCGTGGTGAATTAAATAAATGTTTCATTTCGTGGTGAATTAAATAAATGTTTCATTTCGTGGTGAATTAAATAAATGTTTCATTTCGTGGTGAATTAAATAAATGTTTCATTTCGTGGTGAATTAAATAAATGTTTCATTTCGTGGTGAATTAAATAAATGTTTCATTTCGTGGTGAATGAAATAAATGTTTTATTTCGTGGGGAATTAAATAAATGTTTTATTTCGTGGGGAATTAAATAAATGTTTTATTTCGTGGGGAATTAAATAAATGTTTCATTTCGTGGGGAATAAAATAAATGTTTCTTTTCGTGGGGAATTAACTAAATGTTTCATTTTGTGGTGAATTAAATAAATGTTTTATTTCGTGGTGAATTAAATAAATGTTTCATTTCGTGGTGAATTAAATAAATGTTTGATTTCGTGGTGAATTAAATAAATGATTCATTTCGTGGTGAATTAAATAAATGTTTCATTTTGTGGTGAATTAAATAAATGTTTCATTTTGTGGTGAATTAAATAAATGTTTCATTTCGTGGTGAATTAAATAAATGTTTCATTTCGTGGTGAATTAAATAAATGTTTCATTTCGTGGTGAATTAAATAAATGTTTCATTTCGTGGTGAATTAAATAAATGTTTCATTTCGTGGTGAATTAAATAAATGTTTCATTTCGTGGTGAATTAAATAAATGTTTCATTTCGTGGTGAATTAAATAAATGTTTCATTTCTTGGTGAATTAAATAAATGTTTCATTTCCTGGTGAATTAAATAAATGTTTCATTTCGTGGTGAATTAAATAAATGTTTCATTTCGTGGTGAATTAAATAAATGTTTCATTTCGTGGTGAATTAAATAAATGTTTTATTTCGTGGTGAATTAAATAAATGTTTCATTTCGTTGTGAATTAAATAAATGTTTCATTTCGTGGTGAATTAAATAAATGTTTCATTTCGTGGTGAATTAAATAAATGTTTCATTTCCTGGTGAATTAAATAAATGTTTCATTTCCTGGTGAATTAAATAAATGTTTTTTTTCCTGGTGAATTAAATAATTGTTCCCCCTGTGGTATTTTCATGACGTGTTTATATCGAACTTCTTTTCCTGTCCCAATGATTGACACCATCACGTGGTTGATCCGTCGGGGCGAACGGTTCTGGAACAAGTCTTTCACGAACTGGCTGGCCAGGCCAGACATTCGACTGTGAGAGGAGTTTGTTGAGGGTGCCGGCGAGAACTCGCCTCCTCTTCATGAAAGACACCGTGGGATTGGATCTTTACAATCCACGAACGACCAGTGCTGGGAGACGGGTCCCGATATCACATCTCGACCATCGTCCAGTGGATTGAACACGCAGTGAGAGATCGTCTCGGTTCGCAACACCAGGGGAACAGTTTGCAGGTCTCGGTAGGGATTCGAACCCACACCAGACAGCTCGAGGGTTTTTATCTTTACATTTCCCGCCAGTTCACATTCTTCGAACAATCCTCCGGAAATGATGAAAACACAGTTGTTGTAAATTCAATCTCCTCCTCATTCCTGTGAAGGGGCGGATCTTGCAGACACCGAGCTCCGTCATCCAATCAGAAACAAGGGGATGATGACGTCATTTCGCGCTATAAAAGGTTTTTCAGAAAGTTCGTTTCTCGTTCGAAGAGTCTTACACGTCGTGAGCTCCGTTTGTTCGGGGCTTTTACAGCGGAACCTGCGACTCGGTAAGTTGTTGTTATTTAAATTACGATTCGTTTTTGTTACAATTTCTGATTACTGATTACAGTCATGAACGTTTACAATACAGGAATAGTATCAGGTTTCCCGTGGAACTCGCGCTCTCTCCGGGTCCGAGTCGGTACCCATTGGGGGTCGGTGTTTGCGGTAAAACCGGGGATTTCCCGGGTGCCCCTCCCCACCCCCTCGCTTTCAAACCTTTTATTTTCACTTCGTTTTCCTCTTCCGTTCCCCCGGGATCCTTATCATGTCCTGGAGAACATATTAACCCCTTCACTCCCAAATTCGTGTTTCTATGGATAATTAGAAATGGTTTAAATCACAAAATAATCTTTGTCACCTGTGTGATCTGGCCTGGAATCTTTGATTTTGGAATCTTTGCGACGGATCTTTACAACAACAGTGGAAAATACACAAAATGTTTCCAGTACAAATCAATGAAAATATGGAACGGACAAGCACAAAATGCAGCAAAAATGACCCCGAGCACTAAATCTAAACTCGCCATTGTGGATCATCAGATGATTATAATAATGGACGATGTAGCCACTGAAACTTTGAATTACCTGGTGAAGTAGTTCAGAATTGGACTGTGCTTCGTTGAAGGACACGATACTGAAAATGTTGCCTTTCGTTTCGGAGCCATAACGAAACACTGAGTTGCAGGGATCAAAACAGAACCAGAGGAGAAAAGTATCGTCGCTCAGATTAATTTCCAAGTGAAAGTAAAAGACAAGCGATTGCCGATTGTCCAGTGACTTCTCGCACGACAATCATGTGATCATTGTAAGGGCGGAGGGGAGGGTTGGTTCATGTTCACCCGGTGAACTCCACCTGGACCCCCCCATTCCACTGATAGGCCAGATCGGGATCCGGACCTGAACTAAAATCGAATCGGCTTGTTCTCGTCACCTAAGCAACTCGTCCACCTCGTTTTGTTACAATCCATCTGCAACTTTTTGAAATATCGTGCTGTACTGTGTATGATATTTGTCCCCATCTCTTCGTGGTGAAGAATCACTTGACATTTTTTATTGATTCTCGTATCCTGATCCAGATTTAGATCTTCACCAAAATCCAATCGATGCATCTTTGTCACACACCTAACCTGTCCACCAAGTTTCGTCCAAATCCGTCTGTAACCTTTTGAGATATCCTGTTCACAGACAGACAGACGGGGTGGAAACACAACCTTTGTCCACCTTCGGTCGCGGAGGTAATAACTTACGATTATACAAGTAACAGAATCCAAATTAATATTTAAAGCTTTAATTGCCGGATAACATTCTGATTCTTGCATCTGAAGTAAGAATCCTGAACACATTTGGATTCTATGATGGATTTGGACTTCCATGTTCGTTACAAGAACTTTAAATCTGATATTTAGGGATTTAGTTTCCTTGTGCCTTTAGTTCCGTTTCCTTGTATTTATCCCTCGAAAGGAGGAAGACTAAAGGAAGATCTCAACACATTATCCTGTTTAATTGTTTGTTTGTGATTGACTCCGTTCTGTGTTGCATCACAATTATCAAAACAAACTCCCATCACCCATCACTACGAACCTTGCTTGTTGAACTCGAGCATTTACTTCTGTTGTTGGTGATTGTGGTCTGTTGTTCTTTATTGGCCTCGGTTTGTTCTGCTCGAACAGGCCTGCCACATGGAGATAGCTGGCCAATCTCCCTGGAGCGATCCAGAGATCCATCACGTCTAAGCTCTTGTGTTCTTGTCTGCGTAGAGACAGGGCTGCACAGTCTTCCATAATGTGTTTTATTGTGTGTGGGGCGGCCTGGTCGATGTTGCAGGTGTTGACTGTGATGTGGTCGAGTCTATGTTTGTGCTGTCTACGCTGTGGGAGGCGCTCACAGTGTCGGCATGAAAGGTGAACATGATCAGACCTGGAGAGTCATTTCTCTGTGTCATCGATGGGTGGTGGGGGTTTAGTGGCCTGGATACTGTTTGGGCCCAGGTTCTTAATTGTGTTTATGGTGATGTGGGTATGGATGTGTTTTTATAGTTGTCATTGATCGGTGGGAGGATGTTTTGAAAGATGCAATTGTCGTGTTTTTGTGGTGTCGGCTTAATATGTTTTGAGGTGTGTTGTTGGTTGGACATGTGGTGACACGGGCGTTTGGAGTTGGCACTTGTAGCTGCAAGAAAGTACACACGTCATGTCCAAGTGGGCTTTGATACTCGGTGGGTTTTGTTTATTATGAAAACCTTGATGAGAAGGTCTTTGTTTTGAGTGATCTGTAGGGTGTTGAGATGTGTTTGATTGGTTTGAGGACCAGGATGAACTGGCAGAGTCAATGACTGATGTCATGTGCTGTTTGTATATTAGTGATGTTTCTTTGTGGTGTCTGTGCCTGTGAGTGGCCCAGGTGTGTTCAGCCTGGGTGTGCAGGTGTTTTTAAATGTTTGTGATGTGGTCTGAGTTAATGACATGGATGTGTTAAATGTGAGGCCTAGTAAATTTGTTTGGTGTGTGTGGGATGGGGATGTTGTTCAGTGTGATGTGTTGTTTCTTGATGTAATTTTTTAAGAGTGTGTTCATTTTGAGGGTGCTGCCTTTATTCTATCGTTGGTGAGAGTAGACCCTCACGATCAAGTCACTCTTTTAACAAATGACACCAAGGGACATCTTCTCTTGTTACCCCCCCCCCCACCTCACATGTGCAAAGTGAAAACCGGAGTGAAGCAATTGGTTCATGTCCATCCATCGGTCTGTCTAATCCATTTATAACCATCAGTTTATGATCGAGGAACAGCTTATTTAAATGGGATGTTATATTTTAAACAAAATCAGAATATGAATCTGAAGACAAGGATGTCTTAAGGCTCGGTCACACCTTGACGTTTTAGCCAACGTATGCCGATTTTTGAATTTTTTTTCTAAAACGCTGGCACACGTTGAATACGTTATGGGTAAGTTTTGATAACATTGAGAGCATGCTGAAAAACACTGCCATACGTCGTTGTACGTTGGCTTTAAACGTTGTACTTTTCGGTTGTCCTCAAATTTTTTCATGCTTGAAATTTCACGACGTATGCCGGCGTATGACTCGCACGTTCCGCTACGCTGGCCACAAGTTGTATGCACGGTCTGCGATCGTTGACAGAGGTCAACACATGCTACTTGTAAGTTAATCATAAGTTGAGACACGCCGAGGTAATGTTTAGCGTACCCGAAACTTATTTCTAACCTATGATTAACGTGTTGTTGGCACGTTACGCGATCGTTGCCACACATCGACAGACGTTACTTTTAAGTTACTCGTAGGCTGAAAAACGTCGGTATAATGGATCGTCCTTACGTCAGCGTCCACGGCCATGGCCAGGACACTTATTTGCAGCATTCTTCAAACTTTTCTTCGGCATGACGAGGATGTTCACACTTCGATGTCTAGCTTGGCTGTGATTCCAAATGTCCATCGGCAACGTCTATTTAGTTTGAGCGTTTTAACACGTTCAGAAGAAACGCTTCAAATTTCAAAACCCCAGCGTCAAAAAACAAAGGCGAGTGACAGCAATTTAAATCGTTCATTGTAAACAATGAAAATAGCTGAGTGGTACCGTTTTAAAGTCGTTGAGTGTAAAAAAAATCCAATTGTTGAGCGCAAGCGTCTACTTTCAATAGTGGAGTTTGAGCGATTTAGCACGTTCAATAGAAACGATGAAAATTTCCGAGCGCCAGCGTCAAAAAACAAAGGTGAGTGACAGCAATTTAAATCGTTCATTGTAAACAATGAAAATAGCTGAGTGGTACCGTTTTAAAGTCGTTGAGTGTAAAAAAAAAATCCAATTGTTGAGCGCAAGCGTCTACTTTCAATAGTGGAGTTTGAGCGATTTAGCACGTTCAATAGAAACGATTAAAATTTCCGAGCGCCAGCGTCAAAAAACAAAGGTGAGTGACAGCAATTTAAATCGTTCATTGTAAACAATGAAAATAGCTGAGTGGTACCGTTTTAAAGTCGTTGAGTGTAAAAAAAAATCCAATTGTTGAGCGCAAGCGTCTACTTTCAATAGTGGAGATGCAGCCATTTAAATCGTTAAACACAAGGACGATCCATCATAACCCACACCCTCTCCCTCACACTCACCTACTACTGCCAACATGAACAAACTACTACTAATACAAATACTAATACTGATACTAATACTAATACAAATACTGATACTGATACTGTTACTGCTGACATGGACATCGACTCAAAAAGGACTCAAACACTGTTGGGTTCCCCTTTTATGAGCAGCATTTTTATATACCAATTCCCAAAACCGCTGGGAACACGTCTTTATATGGCAGTTGTAAGCTAGAAACACGTTAATTTTTTTTTTTTGTCGACCGGAAGACGTCATTGGAATACGTCTACATATGTCGATGTGTGTTGGGACTACGTAAAGAATTGGTTCAAAGCACGTCAAACATAAGTTAGAAATAAGTTTCGCGTTAAAAAGACATTACCGCGACGTGTTTCGACTTATGAGTAGCTTATAAGTAGCCTTTGTGGACGTGTGTAAGCGTCCGCATATCGTGTGTAAAACTTATCCCCATCGCATGCGGAACGTGTGTCGTACGGCAAGTACGTCGTAAAATTTTGAACATGTTTAAAATTTCTTGACGTACTCTACTTACTACGACGTATGATAGCGTACTTTAGCGTTCTACTCACGTATACCAAACTTACTCATACCGTATTTGACGTGCCCCCAACGTTTTAGACACATTTTTCTTAGGTCGGCATACGCTGGCAAGATCGCCAAGGTGTGACCGCGATGTTGTCACTTCCATTTCTACGGCAGTTATGATTCGAATCGTTGTGCATCAGCCTTTTAATAGGCTACGTCACGACATCGTCGGCGATGCGTGCAACGCGCTATGCCTAAGTTAGACTATCGTTGGGCATCGGTTGTGTAGGCCGACAACAGGTTCAGCATTCGTTGGTATAAGTTATCTATAACACAACGAAACGTTCTGTGTCCATTACCAATGCGTTATACATAAGACCAACTCGTTATGAATACGTCCGAATCTTTAAAAAAAAAAACATCAAAAGTTCAACGTAAGCCAGCGTTTTACATACATTTTAATACGTTGCCATCGCTGGCTAAAACGTCAAGGTGTGACCGGGCCTTTACCTTGGCTCTGAATTTGTTATGATCGCACATTCGCGCAGAGACGAGGGAGATAATATTTCTACTCTGTCTGCCTGCCCGGCAGTGAATCAAAATTGAAAATCGTTCCAAACAGGAAACTTCCTGTATTAAGAACGTTATAAAGGACACAACAGGCACGAGTAATTAATGCAACATTTTGGAATGGGTGTTGTAAGCAACACTGTCAGTGGTAAAATGGTGGTAAATTCTGGAATTTATTTATTTTTTTGCCTTTTCGTCTTGAAACCTTCATTGAAATTGATTTTTATATCCTTGAAGAGTGGAGAACACAAATCACCTTCACAATACTTCCAAAACCATGCTTTATATCGATAAATGCAGGGGAGGGTGTGGCATAATAATAATAATAACAGCATCAACAATAATAATGAGTTTATTGTCATATACAGGGTGTCTACATTGAAATTAAACAAATTTGAAGCCTTGTAAATTTTTATTGAATCACGCAAACAAGAATATTCACACAGTTCAGAGTCAGTACGCTTGAGTTTCATTTGGTATCTGGGTACATGTTACGGATTCAGGGTTTGAGATTCGTCACGAGGGGAATTGCTCAAGTTCCTCTCGGACACGTTGTCCTGAAGCCACCAGGCATGAATAATTTCGTGCTCCGGCGGGTTGTTTAGCAACCTTGAGTGCCGATTGGTGCTGCAAATCTAGCAGAGCTACACGACCTCGCGTGATGGCCACACCAAGGGGGTCTCGAGCCCTCGATGCATACTCTAATAACTCACAGGATCAGGTGCAGCCAAGCAGAGCTGCGAGTATGCACCGGCTAACAAGAGAAAATCACATGGGGCATAACTTCCTGACTAAACTGCATGCGGATTATGCTGGACCAATAGGGAAAAGATCTGGGTACATTTATAACACAAGCAGGTTTATTTTAAGCAGGTATGGCAAAAGGACATGTAAATATTTACAGATAACATGAAAGGATACAGGGCAGAACTTGTACCATCCAACACTACACTTCGACAATCTTATCTTGCACGAGACAGGCGCCATCAGAAACATTCCCCGAGGAAGGTTGGAAAGAAAAGACGAGGCGTTGGCGACCTTTTTGTTTCCTTGCACGGTTGCCGGGCTAACGCTTCCCAGTCACTTTGGAGGGGAAGGGAGGAGGGAGGGAGAAAACCGCGGATGTCTCATGGTGTGTGGTCGGCGGAGGTGTGGTGAGGTGCAGGTGAAATACAGATGAGGTGCAGAGAAGAAAATGGAAAGAGGTGGATGTCTGTGGGGTTTCTGAAAAGAACGGTTGTTGGGACTTGCTCTCGCAGATTGCTCTTTTGCTTCCACTGCAGACGAGATGAAAAACAAGAGACAGAACGTGTGAGAAGATAGTCCGAATGATGTGTGAGGAAGTCTGTACATGTAAATGTGTTTTGGCTTGGCTGTAATGAATACGCTCAGCACAGCGCCTGAATTGCTTGCCCACCCAGCACTCCGCTCCACCTGCTCCGTTGCACGAGCTCTGTCCTCCTCCTCGTGCCACTGACCAAACCAAAAGCAAAAGTGTAAAAGCCTTCTCTTTCTCCCTCACAGGGTGTTTTATAGTTGTTTGGCGAGGGAGGAGCCTCAAGGTGGAACAGGACGGATGGTAGAAGTTTCTGAATGCTCTTATTGGTACACGGACACTTCCTCTGCGTTTGGCCCTGCCCATGCGTGGACCTAGCACTGAAAATGGCCTCATTCGCTTCTGCGCCTTGCTACGCAACTCATCTCTGACTTTGACATGGGGCGAGGGTATCTGGTGGTGCTCTCCAGCCACGAACATGTGCTGGACACCAAATGGGGGCCGTAATTGAGTGAATTGCTCTGGCTAGCCATACGATGTTGAATGGGTTCTAATGCACACTTGCGCTTCAGGCTAAACGCCAGAACGTTCCAAACAAGCATCGACAGTAGTTCACATCACCCATTGTTCCCTTACATCTCCAAAGGGCAGTGGTGGGCACCTGTGGTGATGACAATAGTTGTAGTGTTGATAGCAGTGGTGTTGCAGTGAGTTATGGAGTGGTGGTTGAGGTGTCGTAGCGGTTGTGGTAGTTAATGACAAAAGTAAGCAAGCTTGGATGTCGGGGATTCTATAAAGGCATTGTCCTGATAGTAGAAATGTTGTAGCATTGCGGTTCGAGTACGGCGAAGGTCTGAGGTGATGTGCTGTTGAAGAATGCCGTGAAGTCTGAATGAGGTTTTGGAAGCATATGCTAATGAGGTGCTCCTATTGCGATGTGAGCAGGTGGTCATGAAGGGAAGTTCTTGTGTGTAGGAAAGTAAAATAAAATAGAGGATAAAAATAAACACCTGCCTAAAAGCTCTCACAATGCATTTTGTCTCAAAACCTAACCAGACATAAGGGAAGACTATCTTAAACGAATACTAATGAAATTACTGTCTTGGGACCGCTGTACAGTGCCCTCCATCAGTATTGGAATGGTAACGTCAAATTTGTTATTCTTCATATCGACTCAAATTTAGATTTGAGATCACAACATGATTGGGAGGCAAGAGTACCGAAGGTCAGCTTCTATTTCTTGGTATTTCTCTGCATATGTGTTTTACCATTGTCGAACAATGGCACTTTTTATGTTGCGTGCCACTGTCTTGGGGAGTACCGGTTTCTCACGACCTCAATAATAATTTAAATTTTTTTTTTTTTAGATAACCCTTTCCTTATGTCTAACCGTACATTAGGGTATGTTCGAGTAAATATTCAACATGTGCACCATTCGTAGCACGGTCTAAGTCATAACGGCACTCATTTTCCCTCCACACATTTTCTAACATATTGGGGGTTATGAAGGTCCCTGCTGCTGTGATGTGCTCTTTCAGCTGAACAATGTCCTGCACCTTTGTGCAGTACACCTTACACTTCACATAACCCCACAGAAAAAAAATCCAGCAAGGTAAGGTCATGCAATCTCAGTGGCCAGGAAATGGGTCCGTCTCCACCCAGCCGGTGGTCTGGCACCCAGGCATCAAGGAAGGAGCAGACATCACGGGACCAGTGGGGAGGAGCCCCATCTTGCTGGAATATGAAGTTCGGTTGGCAGTCTTCTACCTGCAGTGCCACAAACAGCTGAAGCATGTCGAAGTACACATGGTGTGTCACAGGTTTTCCACAAATAAAAATGGTCCAACAGTCCTGTTATGAATAAAACTTCACCAAGCGTTAACTTTTGGACATCACCAAAATATAACTTGTATGGAGAGAACTGCAGCTGTGTGCGCATCATTTTATGCACAGTTGAACGTGGAATTTGGAGTTCGCTACTGGTACGATGGATGGATTACCTTGGGCTTCTGTGGAAGGCAGCACATATGTGTTCAACATCCTCCCCTGCTGTTCAGGGCTTTCTTCCACCATGCTGTTTTGGAACACTGCCCATCTCCTCAAATTTCTTCATCCATGCATACAGATCTCTTCGAGTCAGTGGTTCCTTGTCAAACTTTGTATGGAATCGTCATTGCACCAGGATAGGTGATTTCAATTCGGCCATCCATACCACACATTTCGCCTCTTATTGTGGGGTCATCATAATTCAATCTGAAACACAAAACAAGCTTTACACTCAGAAACTTAGATCTATGGTATGGTTACTGTCCAACTTTCAACATTCTCAAATTTATACATAAAAAGTTATAACGCTTCAAAGTTGTTTCATTTCAATGTGGACACCCTGTATATGTGCGATTGCATTGAATAAGAAATGGATTAATTGTGAATAGAGATCCGTAAAACAACATTTTAGTGATGACATGAGTGGTGTGGTTTAAAATATCCACAACTATTCTTTCGATGCTCACAAAACTTTCGACATCGATTCACTGAGGGTGTGGATTGCAGTGGGGTAAAAAATGTGAGGCATGTCGGAGAGTGGAGGAGAAGTCGAGGCCAGGGTGAAGAAGAGGCCACCACCAAACTGGCTGTGTACGTACGATGCAGATGGTAAGTGACCAGCATTTCACGGGTTTGACCCGTTTTCTCTCTGAAAACCCGCAGACCCGTTTTAGTATCATCAAAACCCGTTTTGGATGGAAAGTGCAATCACTTTTTAAAATGCAATGTTTCCCTTCCATGGCACTCACAAGGATTGGCACAGATTGATGGACTTGCAGTGACCTAGAGCCAAGATGCAAGGTATTGCTCGTGGTCGCTGCAAGTAACAGTTTTTCATTATTTTCGTCTATTTTGTTTTTCAGTTCTCCAAATACCCCAATTATTTGTGGGTATTAGGACAACATGCAAGGCTGTGTGACGTCAACAAAGGCCATGTCACAACCCTCCAGAATTCTGCATGCATTATCACTTCACTTCCGATATCATCTCATAAATAAAGTAAAAGTCCGCTTGCGATTCCTACCAACCCGGTTATCGTCGTCACCTTCATCGTGCCACGGATGATGATGATGGTGTCTGTTCAGTTCCTAAGTGTCTTGTCATCAAGTGGCGAAGCACTCAAGCAAGCACTCCATTTGAAACCGTTGATCAGTAATGGCTGGCTTGGCAAGTGCTGGCGAGCAGCTTGGTGACTGAACACACCGCTGATTGACGCTGCATTCTCTGAAAATCAACAAAGCCTCCATCTCCTAAATTGCGACTCAACGTCATCTTATTACAGTGTATAAGGGCAGTTGGTGTACAAGACTGCTTCAGTAGCACGAAAGCCTGGTGTTGGCTTCACGGTTAAGATGGCTGGCTTAAGATCTTAGGGTCTTGAGTTCGAGCTCCTGATATCCCGATAAATTGCACCAGGTCGGTTAACTCAGCTCCTCATCCTCCTGACGTCGGCAAAATGAGTACTAGCTTACTGGAAACATGGAGCACTGCGTCAGGGGCACTGCGTTAACACTGTGCAGGGTATCGTGTTCTATTAACTCTCGAGTTGCAGTTTTTTTGGAAGTTTAGGATTGTAACTGCATTGCAAACTCATGTTTTTAATTGGGGTGGGGGGTGGGGGGGAGGTGGAGAGGTCAGGTGGATACTTGAAGGCTTGTGGGGCAACGGTTGCGTATAAAACTCAGGCCCAATGGGAATCACAGTCAGGTCAGTCTGTTTCTGCCGCTCACTTGGACCAACTCGTGCTCTTTGACTCTTGACTTGCTGGCCCTCTGTCTGACCACCTCTCCGCCTCGAGCCACTGGCTCACCCTGTCTCTCTGGCCCTCTGTCTGACCACCTCTCCGCCTTGAGTCACTGGCTCACCCTGTCTCTCTGGCCCTCTCTCTGGCTCCCGCTCTTGCCCGGGTGGAGCCAAGGCACCACCGTGTGTGTTCTGCTTTGTCTTTGTGCTCTTCAGCCTGTGCCCTGGTTTTTGTATGAGTGTTTGAAAGTGTGTGCCGCCGATGGGATAAGTGGTTATCTTGCGTTTTTGTGTTTGCGATTGGCATTATACCACATCATCGACAATTGAATCAGTGAATACCAGAAGGGCCCAACTCCATGAAACAAAATGGTGGAGTTTGGCCCTTATGGTATTCACCGATTCAATTAGAACAGCCCTCTGTAGAGCACATACTTCCATCAGACTGAGCAGTTTACGTTTTGAATCCCACTGATAGGCTGGATCTCCATCCGGACCTGAACCAAAATCGAATCGTCTTGTTCTTGTCACCTACGGCCCTACGCAACTTATCGACCTTGTTTTGTCATAACCCGTCTACAACTTGGAATATCATACTATGTCTCGATTTTGGTTCCATCTCTCAATGGTGAAATATCAGTTTTCAAATTAAAAAAAATTCAAGTATCTAGATCTGGATCTTCACCAAAATCGAATCAATTAGTCCTTGTCAAACACCCAACCTGTCCACCAAGTTTTGTCCAAATCCGTACACAACTTTTTGAATTTTCCTGCTCAGACAGACGTGCAGGGGAGAAAACATAACCTCCATCCACCTTTGATGGCAGAGGCAACAAATCATATATTTATTTATTTATTTATGAACTACTTGCTTCCTGTTGCTGTGTTTTGTCGGGTGAACAATTGTGTTCATTGGGATCACTGAAGAGATAAGTTTTTCAGCCCCCGTTGGACTTCGTCCGAAGCGGGGCGTTGTGGATTTGGTCTCGATTTTCGTGTCCGTGCGTGCGTACGTCCGCATCCACATCTCGGACATGTATGGACTGATTTTATTCATACTTGTCACAAAGACAACACATGATGGTACACATCGGCACATAATTTTGTTTTGGGATGCAATTAAAGATGGCCGACTGGCGGCCATTTTACTTGTAAAAAAACCCGGTGTTGAAACACGTCCTCAATCATTTCTCGGGCATGCATTCACTGATGTTATTCAAACTTGACACACAGGTAAGGAACGATTGCTCACATATTCACGTAATTTATTTTCGAGCCAACATGGCTGACTGTTGGTTATTTTAGTTGCAAGAAAAACCCGGTATCGAACACGTCCTCAACCATTTCTCGGACATACATTGACCGATCTTATTCAAACTTGGCACAGAAATAAAGAATGATGGCTTACAAATGCACGTCATTTCCTTTCGAGATCAGATCCAAGATGGCTGACTGTCGGCCATATTACTTGTAAAAAAACACGATGTTGAACACGTCCTCAACCATTTCTCGGACATGCATTTACCGATCTTGTTCAACCTTGGCACACAGATAAGGAATGATTGCTTACATATGTACGTCATTTCCTTTCGAGATCAGATCCAAGATGGCTGACTGGCAGCCATTTTGTTACTTAAATGTGTCCTCAACCATTTCTCAGATGTGCATGGTCCAATTTTGTTCAAACTTAGCATAAGCACAGTACATGATGGCAAACATGCACCTCACTTTATTTTGCAATCTGATCAAAGATGGCCAACTGGCCATACAAAGCCAAAGACTGGCGGCTTTGTATATATATATATATATATATATATATATATATATATATATATATATATATATATATATATATATACAGTCATGCGCCACTTAACGACAGGGTTACGTTCTGAGAAACGTCGTCGTTGTGCGAACATCATTTTTTTTCCGTTTTCGAACATTGTACTTGCACAAACCTCGACACCTTGGCTGTATGGTGTAGCCTATTGCTCCTCGGATACAAACCTGTACAGCATGTTACTCTACTGAATACTGTCGGCAATTGTAACACACATCCAAGGGAGACTGAAGACGCGTTAGTTTTACCTTTGTGCTGTTCATGATTGCCATCGGTGTTATTAGCAGCAGCTTACAATCTCCTCTCACATCGATTATAGAAAGATGAATAAATAGCGTTTGGATTTTATAAATACGTAATCAATGCATCGATGTTATAATTTATAAATGAAGAAACGAGCTCCTGTCAATTGTTATATATATATATATATATATATATATATATATATATATATATATATATATATATATATATATATATATATATATATATATATATAATATATTTTTTTTTTTTCGGAACAGTGCGATTGTTTTAAAACATGAAAAGCTTCACCAAAAATAAGTTTGTGTTTTAATTTCGACTGTAACAACGATTTATTCGCGGAATTCTTCAATTCAAAGGTAATTTACTTGCTCGAAGGTAAACGTGGAAACATTGGTTCAGTTTGAAAGCCGATTTCCTTGAATCCCGATTTAGCACGACCCTGGTTTTTTCGCGATGACATTTTATGGACCTCAACGATCGCATTGTAACAGGGCCACACTCGTTTATTATCATTATGAAGTATTATGTACTGTACAGCGTACATAATTGTATGTGCTATTTTATACTACTGGCAGCGCTACGTCGGCGACATCACTCGGCGATAGGAATTTTTCAGCTACATTTTTTTTCATTTTTTTTTTTTTTCAGACCTAGCAGATCCGTCGTTGCCCGGAACGTCGTTAAGCGGCGCATGACTGTATATATGTAGATGTTTATATGTATGATATATATAGTATGTATAAAAACGAACAGCACCGTGAGGCGGTCAGGCGGTGAAGCCGTGAAGCTGTCTGTCAGTCCGTGAAGACTATATGCCTATTAATCACGTCCTGTTTGAACATTAATTCCCCAAGACCCTTAAGACCTCAAAAGACCCCCAGGACCCAAAAGACCATGAAGACCCCAAAAATGAAAAAGTCACTGAGGACCCAAAAGACCCTGAATACCCAAAAACCACCGAAGACCCAAAAGTCCCTGAGGACCCAAAAGACCCTTTGGAGTCCTTATGCCTAAACACGATTTAGACTCCTTACACCCTTCAGACAGATTAGACAGCTTGGACCTTTGACCATTTCGACCACTTGGACCTTTTTATATCACAAATAAATTTCAAATTGATACAATATCACACATATTACAAATAAATTTGGAGAAAAGAAATGTTTGTATTATGATTGGTGTAATCATGACAACACAGCAAATCTGTGACGTCAATCTCTGCAACGACATGTGGAGAGGTGAACGTAGCAAACCATTCCATGCCAGTTGTACATAAATATGGGCTATCCCTTGAACTCCATACAGCAAAATTACTAAAATAACGGGGGCAATGACATTTCATGGCTTTTTTTTACTTGTACAGTATTTCTATTTTATCACCGGAACTGAAATAGCCCCCACTGGACCACTGCATCGTGGAAAGCACTCGATTTGAGCTTGTGAGATATGGGATAGTTTGGCTATCCTTGAATTCTCACATTCAGAATGATGAGAACTGCATCAGAGTGGTTCGTCTTATCGGGAGGTTCCATCCATGCAACAATACATGTGATATGATACGATTATTCAGTCATCAGGTTCCACGAATTTCTCTACCAAAGCAGCACCACATGGCACAAGATCATTCAGGGTTTCCTCTCCCACTCCCTTCATCGGTTTAAAAGCAAGGTAATGGTCAAGGATTATGAAAAACAAATATGGGTCATTTGCCGTGATCCAGTTTCTTTGACCACACCAGCATGTTCATTTTCAACCTGATAAAGTGATAAACAAAGGTGTTGGAAGGGAAGGCACAATGTACTAAACTCCAATGGATATCTGCCAAAAGACCATATGTGAGGAAAGTATACACACGACACCAAAGTGGAGGAGCGAAAGACCCCAGTCCCAACCGCCTCAACCACAAGACCATGCATGTCACTCCAGAGAAAGATGACATTTGTCTTTCTTGAGAGAGCGTGTAAGTTCCAGCCTTCGTCTCCAGGTGAAAGAGGATAATGTGTTCCTTGTTTGATTGGAAGGAAGCGAATCTCAGGAAAGGAAAGTCAGAAATTGTCAAGCATACCGACGCCTTCCCAGCTAATATTTAGCTGTCCAAATAATTCCTTATGATTGTGTGCAAAATTTGGTCTTCAACTCAAACAGCTCCAACACCAAGTCGAGTCGCCACAAACCCAGCAGATCTCCACTTAGTCCCAGATGAATCTCTCAGGTCAAAAAACTTGATCAATTCTCTCCTGAATGAATTTCTGGATCATGACTGAGGAATACAGTGGAAAAACTGGTTCTTAAAAACGTGGTTCTCGCCTTCTCGGAAAAACATCCAACAATCACAAGCCTCAAGCAAGTGATGAATGCTGAGGCTCTCCAAACATCCAGCAAATTTCGATAGAAATTTTGAATGGAGGCAAAATTGACAAGATGATGGTCTATTAACAAGAGGTGCTGATCATATCACAATTCACTAACCGGCTGCAGCAAATAATGCACAAAAGGGCACCAGCAGGAGGAGGAGATTGGGACCAGACTCTGTGCAGAGCGTTGGTGCTGCTTAACGGTCTTCTTGGCTGTTGGGCACAATCCTGGACAGGTCACCACTCTGACACACTATTCCAGCATGCTGGCACTCATTTTGCCGACCTCGGAAGGATGACAGGCCGAGTTAACCCCACCTGGTATTAATTCAACAGCTGAGCGAGATTTGAACTCGGGACTCTCGGATACAAAGCCCGCCACCCGAACCATTAAGCCAACACTAGGGCAGCTGCTCAGTACAGAGACTGCAGGTGAAAAGCCATAACCTGACCAGATATATCAATACCACCTTCCCCACCCTCCTTCTGAGGCCGGTGCAGTATAATAGGTCGAAGCTAGTGATAGTCACTCCAAAATAAATCCACCAAAGCTCGCTGGATGGTAAGGATCAGTTCCATCGGTGGTTGCAAGAAATGACTTTAAACCACAATCCTGCTGTCATTAAATTATTAATAACCAGGGTACGTCCTCCAGAAGAAAGAACCACGAGCAGTTGTTACCATGCTTTCAAAATGATACATAATCTGTTCCACCACTCCTTTCCAATCCTTCATTTCCATCTCATGACTCCCAAAATAAACCCCAAGATATTTATCCCCATCCGTTTTCCAGACTTGGGTTGTGTGGGAGTGAAGGTAGCTGTATTGATGAGATTACTTTTATTCCAATTAACCTCACCGGAGGAATCGGCATCAGAATATTTTAAACACTTTTGTTATGGAGAGACATTGTCGTACCCCTAATTAAAATACAAACATCATCACCATAACTCATGAGATGTCACCACAAATATTGAGCTTTCTTCAATCCAATATTGTGATGTATTTCTCCCTAATAGATAGGCTGAGAGCAAAGGAGTGTTTGAACGGAACGATGTAAGGCAGGTGTCTGTCACTCAGAGTGGTGAATGCACAGAATGGTCTCTCTGTAAGGGTCGTGATAGTTGTCAGTTGAAATTTTAAAATTGAGTTGGATAGGTATCTGGAAGTCGTGTGGATGTGGGAGGACCAAGATGTTGGCATGACTACACAAGCCTTATGTTCATAATGGCATCCTCCTGCAATGAGGTTCTTTGTAAATTACCTCGTTAATATAAAGGACCATTACCATCCAATCTTCAACCAGAAACGTTTACTACCTCACACAGGTGCTGTAACATCTCACTCTTACCAGAAAAGGCATTTCAATCTTCGACCAATAAAAGCTCCATTCAAGTTTCCAAACACTTGACTGTACTTTCCTCAAATATGTATATTCTGTATCAACTGCAGTCTGTGTCGTAGCAACTACAATGGGGGTAGATAAACCCTTTCTCGAGTCTCTTCTTCCTCTTGCTCCTACGAAGGGCTAACACCAGAGACGTAAACTTTGCTTCCCATGACGATGAGCACACCTTGGTCGACCCTCGGTTAATGTTATTTTTCGATTTGTCCTCTGACACGGTCAACATTCACTTTCACGAGGTCTCGTAATCCTCATCTTCGAGGTTGTTGTTTCCTCCTCTCCCTCTTCATTCTTATTCCCTTTTGTTTTGTTTTGTCCACCAGTGGCCTCGCTCTCACTACAATGCCTTTTATCTTTACATTTGTTTCCTCGCTCTTCCAAGAACCAAAATTTTGTGCAAAAATTATTTTTGCCCCATTGATTGAGTTTTCGTTTTTATTTCTAATATTTCATGTTTATTCAAAAGGTTCAAAATATCACTCATTTTGGGACTGATACTCGAGGAATGAGTCCATGGGATATCGATGGAGTGCAGAGAGAAGGGGGGGATGTAGCTCCTATTATTCTGTTATGAGTGGTGAGTTTACTTGGTGATCATCTTCTCACTCAGCTCCTCACCCTCTGTACAGGATCTCCATCTGCAGACATGACGGAATATGCTGATCGAGTTCGTTCTGCAGCTCAAGAATTGAAGGCTCTAAAGATGTGAGTTCTGCTGGTTCTGTGGTGCAGAAGGTGTTGATAAAGCATCCGGTACATCTGTGATGTGTTCACCATTATCGGGATAATCACTTTCTCATGAAAAAGTCCTTTAGATCCTGAACTTTCTGTAGCCACAGGTGTTTGTTGTATCATATTAAAATGTTTATTTTTAATCTGGAGGTTCCACTGGTATTTCCTAAAAACCCAGGTTGAGTTTCCTTCCTGTTTGTTTCTCAGCAAAAGTGTAATTATTCAAACCCACAAATTGTCTTAATCCTCAATCCAAATGTTTTTTTTTTAGCTGATCTTTTAAGCTGGTCTTTTAAGATTTTATTCCCTCCCCGTGATACTTTGAGCTAGGATCTACCTGATATAAATGTTACAATTGAAATACCTGGTATTAAAATGAGAATATTCTGAGGAATTTCCATCACACATGTTGGGGGAGAGGGGGAGGAGGTTTTGGTAGGAAATTGGCATAAGGAAGGGTAAAGGGTCAGGGGTAAAATAGAGAATGAAAGGAAGGAAAGGGAAGGGTAAAGGAGAGAATAAAGGGTAGGGGGTAAAGTAGGGAATGAAAGGAAGGAAAGGGAAGTATAAAGGAGAGAATGAAGGATTGGTTCAGAAGCAGGGCCGGATTTACCATGTTGGGGGGCCGTGGGCACAATGATTGTCGGGGGCCCCCAAATTTGGAGATGAATCAACAACTTAAATTCTAACTGCTTTTTCATCAACAACTGAACTTATTTCTACAGATTTGGCAGATCCTGATCAGGAATGATTTGTTCACAAATTACAATTAAATCTGACAATATGACAAGATGGATGGATTGTTACCTTCGCATTCTGCGAAAGGTTATGTTTTGGTCGGCGTGTATTTATTTATTTATTTATTTATTTGTAATCTTGTGATTCTTATAACTCAAAAAGTATAAAACTGAATTGCATGAAATTTGGTGGGATGATTGGTTATTAGCCAGGAAGCATTCGATTAGATTTTGGGATCGTTCGGGTCAAAGGTCAAAGTCACGAAAAGGTCAAAATCGTCTTTTTACGATAACGGTCAATTTTTATTCAATTTGCATGCAACTAACGCCAAAATGTTCAGAATTCAACGCCTCATCTTGTGATATGCGATATGACACAATGACGCCCATACTCTTGTTAGGGGTCAAAGGTCAGGGGGGTCACGACCTTGAAAAATATGCGGTTTTTGTCATAACGTGGTCAATTCTTGTCCGCTTTACATGAACCCAGCACCAAAATGTTCAGAACTTAATGCCCAATCTTGTGACACAATGACGTCATAACACATGTCACCGGTTGGGGTAAAATGTTGGGGAGGGGGGTCACGCCCTTGAAAAATATGCGGTTTTCGGCATAACTCAGTCAATTCTTATTCGATTTGCATGAAACCAGCATCAAACGAGATTACCTTCTCTTGTTGAAACGTTGTATTCACCGAGCTTGCGAGTGAAGACTCGCCAAAACGACGTGAGTTGATTGTTGTTTAATCCGTAGCCCCCGAAAGTCCGGGGGGGTCATGACATTATAGATATGTGGTTTGTGTCATAAGATCATTCATATGAAACCAGTACCCCACACTCAAACCAAGAACAAAAAAGTAGTGGCGGCGAAGGTATGCGCTCTATGAGTGCCCGTTCTAGTTATTGATGTGGCTGGTGACTTATCTCTGAGCTCATTCTAAAATCAAATCACAAAAATGCTGTTGCTGCAAGAGTAAGAGATAGAGGTGGACTAATATAAGAAAATAACAAACGACGCACTGTCATTAATCATACTACGAACTTCGACTAAAAATCTTCTTTCTTCTAAAAACCCTCTGGGCAAGAGAAATCCTAAATGGTGATTAATAGCCGACTTCCAGCGACCACAAATATACGGCAGTGTCATCCACATCAATGAACATACACACGGTGCCTTAATCAATGGACAAACTTCCTGCACGACTTCGCGGCAGCGAACTCGGATATGATAGTCAACCTGCATGGAATTGAGCACATCGGAGTTGTTGAAATGATTGTCAGATTGACCAGTCTCTGCTGCCCCATCGTGGAGCGAAGATGGTTCTTGATAAGCTTGAGTTTCGAAAACGAGCGCTCCCCGGAGCAGTTCGACACCATCAGTGAGAGGTCAATCCGAAGCAGCATTTCCACGTTTGGGAAAGTATCGGTGAGTTTTCGTTCGATGAGAAAACTATACATCTCGAGTTCAGTACGGCCTGAGTCTGGCTCTGACTCCTTCATCATGGCTTGAAGCTGAATCATTTCTTTTGTGAGGTCAGGTGATAGATCTTCCCGATACAGCTCGACGAGCTTCAAGCATGACTCTCGAATCTGCTCCACTTCGAGTTGAACAAGAGCACGCAGGAATCCAAATCTGCCACTCATCTCGCTGTAAGCGTTTGTACGCTTTTCCAACTGCGACAGCAGTACGTCGATCACTGCAACGTATCCACTGATGCGAAAGGACTCCTTGGCATCTAGTTCTACTTCTGGAGTGTATGTGTAGTCCAAGGGAGCGAGGCGGACATTACGCTTTCATATACGCGATCCGCGAGTGAATTCCTCCGTACCTGAGCACTCCACTCAGTCAACAACGAATGTATCAAACTGATCGCGTAATGACTGCACGAAGCTTGCCAGTGACTTGAGGAGCTGCACGGCTGTGTTGAGATCGGTAGCTTGTGACTGAAGGGTTTTACTTGTACAATCAAATCCACCAAGGACAGTAGACCAGAAACCAGCATAGAACCCTATCTCGAGCGTGCACATCGTTTGGTGAAGTGTCTCGGCGGTGTTTCTCATTTCACTATTCAGTTGTTCATCGTTTGCGATTTCATCGAGGACATCCGTGATTTCGCTGTAACCGTCTTCAAGAGCTCGGGTTGCATCAGAATGAGCCGACCAGCGAGTGTCGCTGAGGCGCTTTGGTACTTGCAGACCTTTGGCTTTCAGGGCATCAAATAATCTGGCGTAGAGCGACGGGGAAGCTGGAAAAATACATATACTTGTTCCACAAATTCAAAGAATGCTGCTGCAGGTCTACAGCATCCCACGGCCGACTGACCGACTAAGTTCAGTGAGAGGGTTCTCCTGTTGGATCATTCCCTGCATTCCATTGTATCGGCCACTCGTATTAGATGCGTTATCGTAAGACTGTCCTCTGCAGTTAGCGATGTCCAATCCAGTGGCTTTCAAAAAATCCAATAATTCCGTCGTTTGCTGGAGTTCAGTGTGTCCTGTGTTGCTCAGAAAGGTCATGAAATGCTCCACTGGAGCCTCATTCTCGATGTATCATAGAATGACTGTGAGCTAGTCGATGTGGCTTATGTCAGGAGTAGAATCGACTGACACAGAGAAGTATTTTGCCTCTTTCACACGAGCGACAATGTTATCCAGAACAGATTTTCCGATGATGGAGAGTAACTCTTCACATGTCGTAGATGATAAGTAGTTGGTGTGGCCACTACCTTGGTTGGCATATTTCTGAATGTGTTGCGCCAAAAATGGATCGTATTCTGCAAGTAATTCCATTAAACCAAGGTCGTTACCATTTGTCCGTGACCCAACAATTTCATCCGATCCACGGAACGCCAGACCACGCTCAGCGAGAAACGATATCACGCTCACACTTCGTTTCAGAACCCCCCTCCAATAGGATGCAATCTCACTCACCTGTTTGACGAGTTCAGTGTCCACACGACCTGCGGATGTTGCTCTGTCTGACAAGTGGATGATATTCGCACAATGTACATGCGAACGCTCATGCACCTCAATAGAGGCACTGGCATGCTTCCAGTCATTGAATCCTTCCCCGCCCAGGGCAGTAGCGCCTCCAAAGAGCTCGCAAGCGATGCAGTAGTTTTCTGGTTGATGTGGAGAAGTAAAGCCAGGACCTTTTCACGGACTCTCTATTTTGTAGTCCACGGTAAAAAGATTCTTGGAGCAGCAGCATTTCCTACCTTCAACAAACTGTATGGATGAATCAAAGGGACCAGTTGAATTCTGCAGGGGGCTCCAAATCTCGTGATGCCTAGTAGTCGATCATCTCTGACGACGGTCACTCAGGAGGCCAACATCCAATGCAATTGGCAAAGCCAGGTCCACGATCAGTCAGTATATCTCGCGCTTCTTCATCTGATGCATGTTCTTCATCGGTGAAACCTTCCGAGATGTTGGGCAAATCTTGACGCGGGGGTTGCGTTGCCAAATCCGCTTGTTCTGTCTCTGTTGGTGTTCCAGCCTCTGTCATGGACGAATTGCCTGTTTGTGCAGGAGTGAAAAACTCTGAGATTTTCTGGGTCTTGTCGACGATGGCCTTGTGTCTTTCATCTTTTTCCTTGGAACGTTTCTGTTTTTGAGCACCACTGTCATACTTCCGTAGAGCCCTGGATTTGTGCCTGTCGTCACCGAAGCCGCTCATTGTGGTTTCTGCAGCTGGTAGGTACCGAGTGACCGAGATGTCGTCAGAGTGCACGTGGGACGTAGCAGAATCACGAACAATAAGTATGTTTCACACACCTGGAACATAGAAAGTCACACCGTGTTACTGTGCTGTGCGCGCCAGTAAGCAGGGTACTGACAGCGTTCCCTGCCAGCCGCAGTTTCAGTGTGTACAATACTACCCCTGCCAACCGTGTGCTGTGCTGGCCTGGCCTAGTTTTACCACATCGACTTTCACCTTTTCACCTCTCCTCTGGCTGGACCTCTGTATTCCGTCTGTGCTTGCTGGGCTCTTGCGGGCAGTGCCATAGTTAGTTGGTCACGCTCAACCATCCGAAGCATCGATGATCGATCCAAAAAAGGATCCGAATGCGGGGCCCCCAATGCCCGACTCCCGAGGCTTGCCCCGGGAATTTTTGACCACGTTGGATCCGTTCTGTGGACCGTGGAAGAAACGGCTTGAAAAAGCCAAAGCTTGAAAAGGACCCTCACAACGACGGACAATTTTGAAAAGATATCCTTACAAAGAGTTTACAATCTTCATTCACCGACAACAAAACTTTAGAAGCACATTTTCAACGGATTTTCAAAATGTCATCGAAATTGTGGGGGGGCCCCAGGGTCATGGTCCCACCTGGCCACCCCTAAATCCAGTAGTGTTCAGAAGGGGAGGGTAAAGGAGAGAATTGAAGGAAAGGAAGAGTAAATGGGTGAATGAAGGATTGGTTGATGTCGAGGAGGATTTTGTTCAACTCATTCCTTTCTTTAATCAATCCCAATATTTGAGAATGTTAATCTGGTTTATTGTAAATTGGTTGATCCGGTTTATTGTGGATGTGTGGGTTTTCTGTTTGTTTGTATGTTATCTGTGAAGGTAATCCAAATAAAGGTGGATACGTCCGAAACCTGGAAGGACTCTGTTCCACCTTCTGAAACCTGCATATGGAGACAGCAACCATCAACACACACATATATATATATATATATATATATATATATATATATATATAAACACACACACACACACACACACACACACACACACACACACACACACACACACACACACACACACACACGAATATGTATTACCGGTTTATAGAAGTACCAGCAAAAGTTCCCGTCTCCAGTGGTGGAAAAGCTCGCCGTGATGGTGGTGGTGAGAATAACCACAGAAGATGACGGTGAGGTAGTTGTCCGAGGTAATTGAATCCATCCTGGAGTTCTAAACTTCAAACCAACTGTAACAGCGGGGAAATCTCCCCCATCATTTTTCCCGGGGGTTTCCCGGCTGAAAGAGCCCCCAACCCCTAAAAACCTGGCCTGTACAACCCCGTAAAAACCTGGCGGGTACAACCCTTTAACTCTGTGACAAATTTGGTACAAATCTGTGTTCTGATGTAGGTGTGTACATGTAACACACAGACACATCAACATTTATAGATGTATGAAAGTTCATGGAAATCAACGTTTTTATAACAAAGTTCGAGCAAAACAGTAATCACCCCCCCCCGCGCCCCAGACCAACAAGACCCCCCCCACGCCCCAGACCAACAAGACCCCCCCCCCGCGCCCCAGACCAACAAGACCTACTTTTCCATTCTCGGGTTAATATGAAGAACATTTTGTATGAATTTTATTCCAAGGTGAATGTTTTGGGGTGAATCTCTGTACATGTCACGTGATCATTTACATTCATTTACTCTTTCTGCAGATTCGATGTGAAGCATTACTTACCACCATTGCAGAAATTTTCGGATATGAACATTGAGCTCCTTGGAAAACCCAAGGTCATTGTGGACACTGCAGGGAACGTCATGGCAGATGAAGGAACAGCAGGTGGGATCTCTCATTCATTCCTTCCTTCCTTCATTCCTTCCTCACCTCATTCTCACTGTGTGCCTTCTCTTCCTGTCACGTGGGAACACCGTGGGGTTGTTTGTGCAGCATGGACGTGCCTTTGTCGATGAACACAGTTAACAACGTTCGTTACCACATCATGTACTGTGATGTCATCGGACCCCGTCGTTATCTTTATCAAAACCACCGAGTGGTTCATTAACCACACAAATCCAAGACCCTGTAGTGATAGTTTAGAATGTCCGGATGGAGATTCTGTTCTTGCTAGACACGAGTTTTGTACAAAGTTCATCCGCACAGAGCATGTCTATGACGTCTCTCTCATGTACGATGGACACGGATCTTGTCTCGTCCTTCAGGACACGAGGTCGAGGATTTCCATCTTATATATTATTTCGGAGTTTGTGGTTTCGTGTCGCGCTATCTTCGCCTTTGTTCTGCGCTCGAGTAACGTGATATTCGGCTTACATTATCTCAAAGACCATATGAGGTGCTTGGTACAAAAAAAGTAACTAAAATAATAAAATAAAATAATAATAAATAAAATAAAATAATAATAAAATCTTCTTCTTCAGTTACTTTCTCAAACACACCCACCCCAACATGTCGCGCAGAGCGCGGGTTAGGCTGGTTTATAATAAAGATCAGGGTCTCACTTTAAACTCACCTTTCATTCTCTTCCTAATCATACTCCCGAATAAATCACAAACTCATTAAAAATATCAATTCCTTGATTGAAGATTCTACAAATGCGAACACACGAACAAACGTGTAAAAAATAAATAATATCTCGTTAACTTTGTGTCTCCCTGTCATGGAGATAAACCCTCATTAAATATGTTTTAATAATATAATAATTCCATGATTACCAAATGTGTCAAAATTAAATAATATCTGGTTAACTTCGTGTCTCCCTGTCATGGAGATAAACCCTCATTAAACATGTTTTAATTATATAATAATTCCATGATTTCCAAATGTGTCAAAATTAAATAATATCTGGTTTCCCAACTGATTGGAAGAGGGGCCTTGTTGTTCCTCTCTGGAAAGGGAAGGGTGATCGCCAAGACTGCAACAACTACCGAGGGGTGACGCTGGATCTGGATCATAATTACTACTACTCTTCTGCTATTTAAACAGACTGCTCTCAATTTGACCTTTCCTTCATACATTGCCTAAAAAATCCACCTGTTACAGCGTTTCTTCTCTCCATTCTCTGAATTCGCCTTTATTGCATCCCTCAAATGTGTTCAATCGCATCTCTGACCTAAAACTTTTAAAAACCCCAGTTTGCAATAAATGTTCGCTTTCCATCAACCATTCTTTTTTTCCAACTTCAGTGCCAACTCACTCCTCTAACCCCTCACTCTCAAAGCAACCATCCCACTCTTCTCCCTCCAAGCCTCCCTCTCACCTCTCTCAAAAACTCCGCCTTCACCTTTCTCCCACCATTCATCCCCCTCACTCATCCTTCCCAAAGTTGCCCCCCTCCCATCCACGAAGCTGCCTCCTTCCACTGCCCTCTCACCTCCATTGCTTCACTCCACCTCCTAAAATCCTCAACTGCCTTCTTCCCCCTTTCTTGTCTCCCCTCTCCCCAGCACGACAGAGCCTTTTCTCCTCCTCATTCGGCCCCCTCCCCAAGCTATTCTGGAATCCCCCACACCCTTTCAACAACACTCCTTACCTCCCCCTCGTCCCTTGTCCTACCCCCCCCCCCCCCCCCTGCACCCAAAGCCTCCTCCCCTTCCTCTTCATTAAAAGTATGGACCTCAAATATCCGGGGCCTTCGCTCAAACCTTTCAGATCTTTCCATACAGGTTGCCACTGACAAACCAGACATAATCTGCCGAACAGAAACTTTCCTCCCTCAAGACGTGTCTGACTCCCAAGTATCTCTCCCTGGTTACTCCCTCCTCCGGTTTGACAGACCTGAGCCTCGCCCTGGTGGAGGAGTTGCTTTCTTCATCAAAGACTCCATTCCTCACTCTCCGTGCACTGACCTCACTCCCCCACACCCCCAGGAATACCTCTGGCTACGGCTTCCCCTCAACTCCCACCTCGTGTTTATATGTGTGCTGTACCGTTCACCGAACAGTGATGACTCCATCTACACCTCACTATCTGAAAACATGGACCAACTTCTATCTTCTCATCCAAACTCTCTCTTCCTCATATGTGGCGACTTCAATTGTCATCATGCCAGTTGGCTAGGTGTGGGTACCTCCCTCACCTGTCATGGCACTTCAGCAAAAGCTTTCTGCGACGCATTGGGACTGACTCAATCGGTCACCTTCCCCACCTGGATCTCAACCAATGGTATTCCATCTCTTCTGGATCTGATTTTGACAAATTTCCCTGACAATATCTGCTACTCTTCCTCCACTCCAATCGGTTCTTCTGACCACGTCCTTGTCAAAGTGGACATCTCTCTGGCTGTTATCAGAGAACCACCTCACCGCCGTCGAGTCTGGCATTTCACTCAAGCCAACTGGCAGGGTCTCCAAGCAGCCCTCAAACTTATAGACTGGTCTCCTATCTCTACTTTCTCCAATATCAACTCTTCCTGGGAATTCTTTCAAAGAAACTTGCTCTCCCTCATGCACAGATTTATCACCTCTCGTCTTCAGTTATCCTAACCTTCCGCCCGCCCTTGATTCACTGAAGCTTTTGGTGAGGCAGTTGTCCTGAAACAACTTGCCTTTCTCTCATGGAAAGCAAACCCAACTGAGGGCAATCTCAGTTCTTTCCATAAAGCTCGGAACAAGTGTGTTTCTACCCTCAGGAGAGCCAGAAAACAACATCTTTCTCATCTCAAGTCTGAACTCTCAAACCTCTCTCCCTCCTCAAAATCCTGGTGGCGTCTAATCAAATCTGTTTCTGGTGTATGTTCCCCCTCCATCCCTTCCCTTACCTCAAATGGCAGCACTGCTGATACCGCACGTGAAAAAGCTGAATGCCTAAACTCGGTGTTTGCAGCTAAATCTTGTGTCCAAAACCCATCACTTTCTCAACCCACCTTACCCAGTCGCACTCAACTGTCCCTGGACTATGTGTCCTTTTCTTCTGACAAGGTGGAGAGCCTGCTGTCAAACCTCGACTCAGATTCTGCGACCAGTCCAGACCGCATCAGCCCACGTGCCCTCAAAGCCTGCTCTTCTGCTCTTGCTCACCCTCTCTCTGTTCTATTCACCCTCTCATTTGCTCAAGGCCATCTGCCATTTGCTTGGAAATCAGCAAACATCACTGCCCTGCACAAAAAAGGTGCAAAAACAGATCCCTGCAACAACAGACCAATCAGCTTTCTCCCAATCATCAGCAAGGTTATGGAATCCATCATCGCTTCAGTCATCAAATCCTTCCTCTTCTCCAATGGCCTGATTTCTGATCATTAACTTGGTTTCAGACCAGGTGACTCTACCCTGGATATGCTGCTTCTGCTCTCCCAACAATGGATGGAAGCCCTCAATGCCAGACAGGAAATCCGAGCCGTATCCCTGGACATATCACGTGCTTTTGACAGTCTGGCACCCTGCCCTACTCACCAAACTCTCTTCCTATGGTATCCAAGGCCATCTCCTCTCATGGCTCGCAGACTTCATCTCTTGGCGCAGTCACCGTGTGGCCCTCAATGGAGTTCTCTCATCCCCCTTGCTGTCCAGGCTGGAGTTTCTCAAGGTAGCGTTCTGGGCCCTGTTCTTTTTCTGGTTTTCATCAATGATCTCTCTGACTCTCTGGAAATTCCTCTATATCTCTTTGCTGATGACTCCACCCTCTGCCGTACCATCGGTCATCCCTCAGACCGGCAAGCAGCAGCTTCTTCGCTCACTGCTGATCTGGATAAAATCACAAACTGGTCCAACACGTGGAACATGTCTTTCAATCCGGACAAATCTCACACTCTCACTATGTCTCTCCGAAAGGACCGTTTAGAAAACCCCCTGATCCACTTTCTCAACAATCCTCTGGTAGAAGTCCTTTCTTTCAAGCTTCTGGGTCTCACTATCTGCCATGACCTTTCCTGGGAAAGCCACATTTCAAACCTCGCCTCCAAAGCCAGTCGCCGACTGGGAATCCTCCATCGTGCAAGGTCCTTCCTCGGCCCACCTGAGCTCCTGACCACTTACAAAGCTTTTGTCCGCAGCCTGATGGAGTACTGCTCTCCCCTCTGGGCTGGTGCTCCTGCCTCCCACCTTTCTCGGCTTCACGCTGTAGAAACCAAGGCATTTCGGATCATCGGCATCTCCCGCAATGAGGCTGAGTCTTTGTGCCTCTCACTCAATCACCGCAGGTTGGTCGGTAGTCTTTCTGTCTTCTACTGTCTTCTCTCCAGCCTCGCCCCCCCCCCTCTGCTCTCTCTGTGATTTGTCCCCACCACATTTCCGCAGGGCGCTCAAGGTCCGCCAACAACCCCCTTCTGGTAAAACTACTAAAATCACGAATCACTGCTCACCTTCACTCTTTCATTCTTCTTTTTTCCCGCCTTTGGAATAAACTCCCTCACTCTATTCATTCCCATTTTTCCCTCCAGGCCTTCAAAACAGCTGTTCCCCACCACCTCTTATCATTCCAAATCCAAATCCTCGATCTTTTCTATCCCCGATAATCCACCCAAGCCCACCTCCTTCAAATTCTCTATTTTCCTTCCTGAAAATCCCTGTAATGTCCATCTTCTATTCCCCATGTTCCCTGTCCCATCCCTCTCCCTTGCACAGATCTCCAAATGTCTCTGTTCCCCACTATTTTGTCCTTCCCACTCCCTCCCCTCCTGTCTCATGCCCCCTTGATGTGCGTTGTGTTTTAGCTCTCATACGAGCCTCGACAAGGTATACAAAAAAAAAAATTCCATGATTACCAAATGTGTAAAAATTAAATATCTGGTTGACTTCGTGTCTCCCTGTCATGGAGATCACACCCTCATTAAACATGTTTAACCTCCGCCATCTTCAAAGATGGATGGAGGTTACTGTTTCTGTTTGTTTGTTTGTGAACAGTATTACGGAAAAACTCCTCGACGCATTTCGACGAAACTTGGTGGGGGGGTTAGGTATGGTCCAACGATCATGCCACTAAATTTTGGACTTGGTCCCCCCCCCCCAAAAAAAAATTGTTAGAGAAAATTTTTTTTTTGCATTTCTGCATGTTTTAAGTGATTTCCAACCCCCCCCCCCCCCCAATTTTTTTTATCCCCCCCCCCAAAAAATAGTTTTTTTTTGCATATCTACATGTTTTAAGTGATTTCCAACCCCCCCCAAAAAAATTGTTAACCCCTCCCAAAAAAAACTTAGAATTTTTTTTTTTGCATTTCTGCATGTTTTAAGTGATTTCCAACCCCCCCCCCCCAAAAAAAAATTAGAGAAAAAAATTGTTTTTTTTTGCATTTCTAAATATTTTAAGTGATTTCCAACCACCCCTACCCTCCCAAAAAATAAACATCAAGGGTGTTACAATCCCTGTTGCTGACCCTCAAATCAACTGTGGTCCACCTTCGCTTGTGGAAACACGGGCTGCGGTGAACCGGTTGAAACGGGGTAAAGCTCCAGGGATCTGTGGCATCCATGCTGAACTTTTCAAGGCTGGTGAAAATGCTGCGCTCGTGTCGTTGCATGCAGTTTTGTGCTCTGCCTGGAACACAAGCGTCATCCCAACTGACTGGACGAGGGGCCTTGTTGTCACTCTCTGGAAAGGGAAGGGTGATCGCCAAGACTGCAACAACTACCGAGGGGTGACTCTGCTCTCAGTGCCGGGCAAGGTCTTTGCTCGGATAATTCTTGATTGGGTTCACCACCATCTGCTTGAGCACCAGCGTCCAGAGCAGTCAGGATTTACACCAAAGAGGTCAACGATTGACTGTATCCTTGCTCTTCGTGTCCTCACTGAACGCAGATGAAAGTTTCGGCAGGGGCTGCTTGCAGCCTATGTTTATCTCTGTCAAGCGTTCGATTCAGTGAATCGGGATGCCCTCTGGAGGATTCTTGGTCTTCGTGGGGTGCCACCAAAACTGATCGATCTGATGTCTGAACTCTACTCTGGTACTGAGAGTGCTGTGAAGTGTGGTGGTACCATCTCTGACTTATTTCCAGTTGTTACTTGAGTTCGTCAGGGGTGTGTACTGGGCCCCACACTTTTCAGCACTTGTATGGACTGGATTTTAGGGAGGATGTCGGAGAGATCAAGCTGCGGTGCATCGTTTGGGAATGTCAACATCTCGGACCTTGATTTTGCAGATGATGCAGTCATCTTTGCAGAGACTTTAGACATCCTCTTGGGGGCCATCGAGGTGCGGAATGAGGAGTCGGAGCCGCTGGGATTACGGGTTTCTTGAGTCAAAACTAAGATCCAGGCTTTTGGTGACATCTTGGATGCTGGTGTCCTGTCTGTGTCTGTTTGTGGTGACGATGTTCAGGTCGTGGAGAGATTCACTTACCTTGGCAGTGATATTCATGTCTCTGCTGGCTGTGAGTCAGAGGTCAATAGACGTCTGGGTCGGGCCTGGGGAGTCATGCATTCACTGGATCATGGGGTGTGGCGCTGCCGGTACCTGTGTGGGAGGACGAAAGTCCGAGTCTTCAGGTCCTTGGTACTTCCAGTCTTGCTCTATGGATGCGAGACTTGGACTCTGACCAAGGATCTGAGACGGAGACTTAATTCCTTTGGTACCAGGTCTCTTCGGAGAATCCTTGGCTATCGCTGGTCGGATTTTGTGTCCAACGAGCGGTTGCTGAGAGAGACTCGGATGAGATTTGTTACCTGCATAGTCCGTGAGCGTCAGTTGCGGCTGTATGGACATGTGGCTCGTTTTCCTGACGCTGATCCTGCTCACCAGATTCTCGCTGCAGGGGAGTCTCGTGAGTGGAGCAGGCCAGTGGGCCGACCACTTGCCTCGTGGTTGCAGCAGGTTGACCAATATCTCAAAGAGAAGGGGATGGGCCTGGCATCTTCCTGGGGGATGACCAGACGGAGGCCCCTGGAGTACCGGCGGAAAGTGGACGCAGCGACGCGCTGTTCTGGCACATGCTCCCATACCTGACCTGACCTGACCCCAAAAAAATTGTTTGAGAATTTTTTTTTTAATTTTTTTGCATTTTTACATGCTTGAAGTGATTTCCAACCCCCCCCCCCCAAAAAAAAATTGTTACCCCCCCCCTCCCAAAAAAAGAAAAGTTTTTTTTTTTTTTTTTTTTTTTTTGCATTTTTACATGTTTTAAGTGATTTCCAACCCCCCCAAAAAATAATTGTTAGAGAAAAAAAAATTTGAAACACTTTTTTCAACAATTTCGATTTTTTTTTTCGCATTATTACATGTTTTAAGTGATTTCCACCCACCCCCCCCCCAAAAAAAAAAAAATGTTGCAGAAAAGAACTATAACTCTGTCAGCACTGTTGACATCATATTTAATGAATAAGATATAAGGTTCACTTGAGTGACCCAGCAGTATTGGCGGCGGAGGTTTTGCACTCTCCCGAGTGCTCCCCCTCTCGTTTAATTATATAATAATTCCATGATTACCAAATGTGTAAAAATTAAATAATACCTGGTTAACTTCGTGTCTCCCTGTCATGGAGATAAACGCACATTAAGCATGTTTTAATTATATAATAATTCCGTGATTACCAAATGTGATTTAATTAGTTTAACGAGACCCCAAAGGTGAGGTTGTAGTAAATGTAAATACCCATGTGATCATTATAATGATGTAAATGTGATTGTAAATGAATATCCTGTAAACTAAACCCTCAAACACGAGGACAATCCCTTCACCTCGTGTTATCACTTGTGGAAGAGTAAATGTAACGAATGATGAGATTAGTAAACGAAGTGAAGAGATGATCACGGTTCCTCTGTTGATGATTAAATAATTATTATAAACTATTGTACTTGTTGTGTGATTATTGTATTGTTATGTAATTACTGGTTTGTTTATAAAGAATGAGTGAATGTTCGTTTTTATTCTCCATCCAGTGAATGAATGATGATTCCTTCCCCACAGAGGTGTTTGCTCGAGCTCTAAATGAACTCTCAGGGAAGGACTCGCCGGTCCCGGAGGAGAACCTGAGACTCATCAAAGTGACTGTGAGGATCCTGATGAATTACACAAACTACAGTCTCAAGTTCGGTAAGATCACCTCCTCGAACTGTTCGTGTCTCACAAACCACTAATAACATGTGGAACTTACTGTGGATTACAATAAACTACACAATGTGTAAACTATTATTCATGTTGTGTTGTACAGTTAAAACGTTATTTAATTTTTATATATAAACGTGTTTAAATGGAACCATGGTTATGGTAAGAGTACATTTACACCTTTTCTGTTACTTTGGTTGAACTGTTTTTATCTAATAATAATAATAATAATAATAATATAACAATAATAACGGATCATAAATAAATTATTGTTTATAATGAAATTTAATTCCTGATGTTATTCCAAGACAGATCTCATTGCTCTGTCGTCATTACAAGTAAATAAACAAATTTAATGGAGTGATAAACAATGGGTGGTTGTGTTGTGGATGGATGTGGTTGTGTGTTGTTTTGTGTTGTGATGCTGTGGATGGTTGGATTGCGTTGTGTTGTGCTGTGGGTGGTTGGATTGTCTTACCTTGTGTTGTGGGTGATTGGATTGTGGTGCATAGTGTTGGAGGTGGTTGGATTGTCTTACCTTGTGTTGTGGGTGGTTGGATTGTAATACATAGTGTTGTGGGTGGTTGGATTGTTTTGTTTTATTTGGGTGGTTGATTTGGTTTGTGGTGTGTTGTGTTGTATTTGGGTGGATGATTTGGTTTTTGACGTGCTGTATTGTGGTTGGATTGTGGTGTGGCTGGATTGGATCGTAGTTGGATTGGGTCATGTCATGTCGTGTTGTTGTTGGATTGGGTCGTGTCGTGTTGTGGTTGGATCGGGTTGTGTCGTGTCATGTTGTGGTTGGATTGGGTCGTGTTGTGTCATGTTGTGGTTGGATTGGATCGTGTCGTGTCATGTTGTAGTTGGATTGGGTCGTGTCATGTCGTGTTGTGGTTGGATTTGGGTCGTGTCATGTTGTGTTGTTGGATTGGGTCATGTCGTGTTGTGTTGTCGTTGGATTGGGGCATGTCGTGTTGTGTTGTGGTTGGATTGCGTCGTGTCGTGTCATGGTTGGATTCGGTCGTGTCGTATTGTGTCGTGGTTGGATTAGGTCGTGTCGTGTGGTGTCGTGGTTGGATTGGGTCGTGTCGTGTGGTGTTGTGGTTGGATTCGGTCGTGTCGTGTTTTGGTTGGATCGGGTCGTGTTGTGTCGTGGTTGGATTGGGTCACGTCGTGGTTCGATTGGGTCGTGTCGTGTTGTATTGTGGTTGGATTGGGTCATGCCGTGTTGTGTTGTCGTTGGATTGGGTCATGTCGTGTTGTGTTGTGGTTGGATTGCGTCGTGTCGTGTCATGGTTGGATTCGGTCGTGTCGTATTGTGTCGTGGTTGGATTAGGTCGTGTCGTGTGGTGTCGTGGTTGGATTGGGTCGTGTCGTGTGGTGTTGTGGTTGGATTCGGTCGTGTCGTGTTTTGGTTGGATCGGGTCGTGTTGTGTCGTGGTTGGATTGGGTCACGTCGTGGTTCGATTGGGTCGTGTCGTGTTGTATTGTGGTTGGATTGGGTCATGCCGTGTTGTGTTGTGATTGGATTGGGTCGTGTCGTATCGTGTCGTGGTTGGATTAGGTCATGTCGTGTCGTGTTGTGGTTGGATTGGGTCGTGTCGTGTCGTGTTGTGGTTGGATTGGGTCGTGTCGTGTGGTGTTGTGGTTGGATCGGGTTGTGTTGTGTTGTGGTTGGATTAGGTCATGCCGTGTTGTGTTGTGGTTTGATTGGGTCGTGTCGTATCGTGTCTTGGTTGGATTAGGTCATATTGGGTCGTGTTGTGGTTGGATTGGGTCGTGTCGTGTTGTGGTTGGATTAGGTCATGCCGTGTTGTGTTGTGGTTTGATTGGGTCGTGTCGTATCGTGTCTTGGTTGGATTAGGTCATATTGGGTCGTATTGTGGTTGGATTAGGTCGTGTCGTGTTGTGGTTGGATTGTGCCATGCCGTGTTGTGTTGTGATTGGATTGGGTCGTGTCGTATCGTGTCGTGGTTGGATTAGGTCATGTCGTGTCGTGTTGTGGTTGGATTGGGTCGTGTCGTGTGGTGTTGTGGTTGGATCGGGTCGTGTTGTGTTGTGGTTGGATTAGGTCATGCCGTGTTGTGTTGTGGTTTGATTGGGTCGTGTCGTATCGTGTCTTGGTTGGATTAGGTCATATTGGGTCGTGTTGTGGTTGGATTGGGTCGTGTCGTGTCGTATTGTGGTTGGATTAGGTCGTGTCGTGTTGTGGTTGGATTGGGTCGTGTTGTGTTGTGTTTGGATTGGGTCGTTTCGTGTCGTGTTGTGGTTGGATTAGTTCGTGTCGTGTTGTGGTTGGATTGGGTCGTGTCGTGTTGTGGTTGGATTGGGTCGTGTTGTGTTGTGTTTGGATTGGGTCGTTTCGTGTCGTGTTGTGGTTGGATTAGTTCGTGTCGTGTTGTGGTTGGATTGGGTCGTGTCGTGGTTGGATTGGGTCGTGTCGTGTTGTGGTTGGATTGGGTATTGTTGTCGTGTCGTGGTTGGATTGGGTCGTGTCATGTTGTATTGTTGTTGGATTGGGTCGTGTCGTGTCGTGTCGTGTCATGTTGTGGTTGGATTGGGTAATGTCGTGTCGTGTTGTGGTTGATTGGGTCGTGTCGTGTTGTGGTTGGATCGGGTAATGTCGTGTCGTGTCGTGTTGTGGTTGGATTGGGTATTGTTGTGTCGTGTCGTGTTGTGGTTGGATTCGGTCGTGTCGTGTCGTGTTGTGGTTGGATTGGGTCGTGTTGTGTTGTGGTTGGAGTGGATTAGGTCGTGTCGTGTTGTGGTTGGATTGGGTCGTGTCGTTGTTGTATTGGGTCGTGTCGTGGTTGGATTAGGTCGTGTGGTGTCGTTGTTGGATTAGGTCGTGTGGTGTCATTGTTGGATAAGGTCGTGTCATGTTGTGGTTGGTTTGGGTCGTGTCGTGTGGTGTCGTTGTTGGACTCGGTCGTGTCGTGTTGTGGTTGGATTGCGTCGTGTCGTGTCGTTGTTGGATTGCGTCGTGTCGTGTTAGTGTCGTGATTGGACTAGGTCGTGTGGTGTCGTCGTTGGATTGTGTCATGTCGTGTGGTGTCGTGGTTGGATTAGGTTGTCATGTGGTTGGATTGGGTCGTGTGGTGTTGTGGTTGGATTGGGTCGTGTTGTGGTTGGATTAGGTCGTGTCATGTTTGGATTGTGTCATGTCATGTCGTGGTTGGATTGGATTGGGTCGTGTCGTGTCGTGTTGTTGTTGGATTTGGTCGTGTCGTGTCGTGTCGTGTTGTGGTTGGATTGGATTAGGTCGTGTCGTGTTGTGGTTGGATTGGGTCGTGTTGTGTTGTGGTTCGATTGGGTCGTGTCGTGTCGTGATTGGATTGGGTCGTGTCGTGTGCTGTCATGGCTGGATTAGGTCGTGTCATGTCGTGGTTGGATTGGGTCGTCTCATGTCGTGGTTCGATTGGGTCGTGTCGTGTTGTGGTTGGATTGGGTCGTGTCGTGTCGTGGTTCGATTGGGTCGTGTCGTGTTGTGGTTGATTGATTTAGTTTGTGTTCTTCTCCTTAGATGTCGAGCTGCTGGCAATGACGTGGTGGAACAGGTTGTTGTTACCTCTGCCACTGAAGGTGAAGGAGGTTATGTTTTCACCCCTTTCTGTCTGTTTCTTTATGTACAGGATCTCTCAAAAAGTTGTTGACGGATCCGGATGAAATTTTGTGGACAGGTTCGGTGTGCGACAAGGACGAACTGATTAGATTTTGGTGAAGATCCAGATCTGGATCCGATTACTCGAATTTTTTAAAGTGATTCTTCACCATTGAGAGAAAGAGCCAAAAATGATAACTCGCATGATATCTCAAAAGGTTGTGGATGAATTTGGATGAAACTTGCTGGACAGGTTGGGTTTGTGACCACGATGAATTGATTAGATTTTGGTGAAGATCCGAATCCAGATCTATATACGAGAGTTGATGAATTTATAAAGTTATTCTTCACCATTGAGAGATCGGGGCAACGACGATATAGTACTGTATGGCAAGATATTTCAAAAATGTATTGGGCCCGATACGTTCTGGTGGATCAGGCATTGCGTGGTGGAGGTATGCGCTTCACAGAGTGCCCTTCTGGTTAACCTCCGCCATCAAAGATGGACGGAGGTTACTGTTTTCACCCGTCTGTTTGTTTGTTTGTGAACAGTATTGCGGAAAAATCCGCAACAGATTTCGACGAAACTTGGTTGGGGGGATTAGGTATGGTCCTAGGATCATGCCATTACATTTTGGACTTGGTCAAAAGTCAAATTTGGCCGCTATGACGGCCATTTTGAAAAAATATTTGAATTTTTGTTTTTGCATTTCTTCATGTTTTAAGTGATTTCCAACCCAAAAAAAAAAAATAGTTGGAGAAAAAAAAACTGAAAATTTTGCAACTTAAAAAAAAAAAAATTCGATTTTATTTGAAAAATATTTGAATTTTTTTTTTGCATTTCTATATGTTTTAAGTGATTTACAACCCCCCCCCCCCCAAAAAAAAAATGTTGGAGAAATTAACTATAACTCTGTCAGCACTGTTGACATCATATTTAATGAATAAGATATAAGGTTCACTTGAGTGACCCAGCAGTATTGGCGGCGGAGGTTTTGCACTCTCCCGAGTGCTCCCCCTCTAGTTTTAACATGTTATTACGAATATAGAATCGTTTTCACCTGTATTTTATTCCCCACCAGCAAATACAACCCATCGTTTCACCGACGGTTCAATAAAGTGGGTGGGGGGGGGTGAGAAGGAGAAAGAGAAAGCAGGTGTAGGGTGAGGGGGAACGGGAGGCAGAGAAGATGAAGAAAGAGGAGTTATGGGCGGAGGTGGAGAGAGCGACACCTCACCAAACATTGCTATTCAGAAAGACCGCGACAGAGGTGTGGGAGGAGAGTATTGCATTTTATGAGGAGGGGAGAATGAGGAGGGGACAGAGTGAGAGAGGCGGGTGGGGGGGGGGAAGAGACAGGCGAGGGGTGGAGGTGAGGTAGCACAGAGAATATGTGATGATTATTGACCGAACATGAAAAAAAAAAAAACCTTTCAGAACAGCTGTACACACAACGACTCAACAAAGGTTGTAAAGTTATCCGCTGGCATATCTGCAAAAACTTTGAGATTCCAATTCCAGAAAATTTGTGGGAAAATGAACCAAAAGCAATCACTGAAAACATTGAAGTACCGGTCACGTACGACTTTATGATTACATCGGGTGTGAACATTGAAAACAAAGCATTGCGACCAGATATGATACTAAGGTACAAAAAAAAGAGAAGAAGGCATTGCTCGTTGAGGTGTTGATACCAGTGATTTTGGATTATGATGCAGAAATCAAGAAAATGACCAAATATCAAGACCTCAAGCATGAAGTGAAAAGATCCTGGAAGCTGAAGAATGCCAAAGTTGTACCAGTGAAGACAAAGAACCTCACAGAGATATTAAAAACCATCCCTGGGAATATCACTTCAAACAAACTACAGTTGGAAGCCGTCCGGGGCTCAGTAACGATCCTGAAGAGAGGCCTCAGCACAAAACTTTGAGAACACAAAACTTCACAGCTTGGTCCGTGAATCGTGACCCCTTCCCGAATAAAGGTGGATGTCTTGAGCCCACCCTTGGAGGGGACTTCATTCCACATTCTGAAACCCACATATGTAGATACCTATCAACGACACACACACACACACACACACACACACACACACACACACACACACACACACACACACACACACACACACACACACACACACACACACACACACACACACACACACACACCAAGTTCCGTTATGGTAACAGTTTATATACATACACACGCATAACATACATTAAAACGACAAACACAAGGATTTACTTTTAAACAGATTTCTTTGAAAAAGGAATTCAAGTGGGAAATTAGCAAAATTCAATTGAACAATATATCAAATCCCAGAACACAAAATGTCGATCTCTGCCTTCACAACCAGATGATGGTAAACACCTGGTCGGATGGACCTTATTGTTTTTAGCTAACAGAGAGCTACAGCGATACCCCCGGCGTGAGCGTGAAAATGTTGAAGTTTCTGGTGCAAGTTATTTCCTTTCTAATGTTTTTCTGTACCACACCATTTTTTACTGATTACAATATACAAATACATATATCTTGCTTTAAAATTATTTGGATCAGACTTCACTGCAATGCTTTATAAAAAATATTATTAGACTTGTCCTTTAAAAACGATAAATGTATGAACAGGCGAGCATTGGGTGGCTTTGACACCAACTCTCTGGTTGTATATATATATATATATATATATATATATATATATATATATATATATATATATATATATATATATATATATATATATATATATATATATATATATATATATATATATATATGTATCGATGTCGAAGTGAGGGGTGGATTGTATCAGGAGATCGCACAAAAGGTGAAACAAAGCGATATCCTGTACAAATAAAATTGCACCACCCGAGACACCGACCGCACGGCACCACAGGACCCAACACAGGCGGAAACGGACGTCTGTTTCATCAATGTTCCCTTGAGAGCACGGACACTTTTCCGAAACGAACAACCAAGCAGCTTGGAGAGCGCTCACCAAGTGGTTTAAGCACTCAAGCAAGCACTCCAACGAAACGGTTGTTAAGAAATGGCGAGTTTGGCACACGATTAGAACCACGTTAACCATACACCTCCCGGAGACACCCGAAAGGTCAAGCCACGAACGCTGACACCTCCGAATGTTAATTCGCATTGCAATATCCCTGAGCTATGATGAACAGACATTTGACAATACGAGTGAGGAAAGTGAAAACAACAACTTTATCATTAAGAAATTGTTGTGGCTTGTTCCAAATCAAGGTAAGGTTGAGCAGGCCAAAAAACATGGCAGCTTCAGACCCCAGCGATGTTACCCTGAAAACTCCTTAAGACCCCAGCGAGGTTACCCAGGAAACGCCTTCAGACCCCAGCGAGGTTACCCAGGAAACGCCTTAAGACCCCAGCGAGGTTACCCAGGAAACGCCTTCAGACCCCAGCGAGGTTACCCAGGAAATGCCTTCAGACCCTAGCGAGGTTACCCAGGAAACACCTTCAGACCCCAGCGAGGTTACCCAGGAAACGCCTTCAGACCCCAGCGAGGTTACCCAGGAAACACCTGAAGACCCAGAGAGTGAGGTGGACGAGGATCACCTGATGAAGAATATAATTAAATGAGGCCATTAATTTTGTTCAAAATGGGTGTTTTAATTAACCCAAACACACAATTTTCACTCTTGCACTTCCTTGGAGTTTTCATAGTATGCGTGCAAAGTTTCAGGTCGATCGGTTTTATAGTTTTGGTGTTATGGAACACACCACACACACACACACACACACACACACACACACACACACACATATACACACACACACACATATACACACACACACACATATACACACACACACACATATACACACACACACACATATACACACACACACACACACACACACACACACACACACACACACACACACACACACACACACCCTATTATTAATATAGATGAGCAGGTTTAATCCATCCGGTACATTACCTGGGTTTAGGGATGGCAGGTGTCCGGTTTTTAAGGGGTTTGTGGAGTACCTGGTTGGAGGTACCGACAGGGCGTCAAATATCCAGTGAGAAATCATGAACACAATTTGTAATTGTAAACATTTTCCAGTAAAACGTGTACATGGTTACAATTTCTAAACACAAGTTTAATATAAAATAATTTGTAATTGTTAACATTTTCCAGTAAAACATGTACATGGTTACAATTTCTAAACACAAGTTTAATATAAAATAATTTGTAATTGTAAACATTTTCTAGTAAAACATGTACATGGTTACAATTTCTAAACACAAGTTTAATATAAAATAATTTGTAATTGTTAACATTTTCCAGTAAAACATGTACATGGTTACAATTTCTAAACACAAGTTTAATATAAAATAATTTGTAATTGTTAACATTTTCCAGTAAAACATGTACATGGTTACAATTTATAAACACAAGTTTAATATAAAATAATTTGTAATTGTTAATATTTTCTAGTTAAACGTGTACATGGTTACAATTTATAAACACAAGTTTAATATAAAATAATTTGTAATTGTTAATATTTTCTAGTTAAACGTGTACATGGTTACAATTTATAAACACAAGTTTAATATAAAATAATTTGTAATTGTTAACATTTTCTAGTAAAACGTGTACATGGTTACAATTTCTAAACACAAGTTTAACATAAAATAATTTGTAATTGTTAACATTTTCTAGTAAAACGTGTACATGGTTACAATTTCTAAAAACAAGTTTAATATAAAATAATTTGTATATTTGACGTGATGAGAATTTTGCGTTTGGAATGTTTTTTTTTTCTTTTAATGAAGTTCGAACAACATTATCGTGTTCACTGGGATGATGCGGTTCAATGTGAAAGTCCTTCAATGAAACGTGTATACTGTCATGTCATCATGTGCACGTGTACACTATACATCGTCACAGAATATACCATCATGTCATCATGTGTACGTGTACACTGTACACCGTCACAATATACTGTTGCGGCTGTGGAAATTGACAGAACACCATAAAGGTCCCTAGATCAATTAGGCCGATAAGTCCGTGTACAGATTGATTTCCCCACAGTTGTTGAAAGGGAACTATTCATGTTAACCGGGCTGTGATCTTTGAGTTAGCCGTTATTCTTTACTATCGTTATTTTGGACCAACCACGTCCACCACCAACATCTTTCTCAACAACCGCTTTACAACAACCACCACCACCACCAACATCGCCCTCAACAACAGCTTCAGACCAACCGCCTTCCACCACCACAACCACACCTGCCTCTCACCAAACCACACCATCCTCACCACTTTGCCAGCAACCGTCAACATCTCCACACCACAAACATCGCCTCACCTTCGTCTCCGAAACGACGCCATCTTTGTGCCAGCCGCGGCGAGTCCGCATCGAGCGGCGTCGCTGCAGGCCGACGCGGGACGTTTGCTCGTCGGATCAAGCTTGGTGATCTCGCGCACGTCCGCTTTCCGCGCAGAGGAGGTCAGAGGTCAAGGATCGGAGGCCAAACCGCGTCTCACCAGCCCAATAAAAGGACGAGCAGAGCGCCAAGCTCGCGTTCGAGTTGGGTCGAGTCGAGTTGATCGGTCAGCCTGAGTCAGTCGGGGAGTCGGGAGGAAGCCAGAAGCCAAGGATCTGCATGGAAGTCTGGGCTCATGGCGGAGTCGGGAGCTTGGAGCTTGCAGTCGGTGGAGAGTCTGGGCGTCGCGAAGGAGACGCGAGCTGGAGGCGCAGCCTTGCCTGCTGTGTCGCGCGGAACCGCGCGTTCGTGTGGAGAGAGCCGGAGAGAGCTTGCCAGCCAGCGACAGGCGGTCCGAGGTGATTGGGCTTCGGCGCAGTTCGAGCTTCACTGAGGGACGGATGGGTTCTTACAGAGCATCAACTCTAATAGAGCAAAGACCCGTTCGTTCCTCTCAAACGAGTTGCCGACTGAGACCGAATCACCCGGCCACTTGGCAAGGCCCGAGCTCGACCGCGGCTACGCTAGCTGCTGTGGGGACGGGACGTCGCGGGTCGCCCAAGCCAGACACCACGAGGGTGCAGGTAACCTACAACGGTCTCGTGGGACTCGTTCGGTCTGCCAAGTCCCACGCCATAAAGACCCAAGAGGTCCAGTCTGACCCCATTACCTTTGATGGGGTCTTTTTCCTGCTTTTCGTTTGAATGAATGTTGTGGCACCGAGTCCCGTCAGTAAAACTGTGTAAGTGACTGTACATTAATAATTAGAGACGGTTGTAGCGCTTTGTCTTGCCCACGTGCCGTGCCGCATTCATTGCTTGTTCTGTATATGTGCATGTTGGTGTTTTTGAATGACTGCATGATTGTTCCTACATACGTGGAGTAAATAAATGTGCTGGTTTAAATGTTAACCCATTCGTCGTGTCCTCTTTCCCTTATTGGAATGCCATCTTGCATTGCGGAATGTTAGTTGGGTTTTTAAATAGCCGGTAAAGTGATCGGGTCCAACATCTTTAATATTTAAGTTTGGTGAGCATTGCGGTTTGCCAGACCATAAAGAAAGCACGCGATATGTTGAGAGAGATGGCTCTCGTCTCAGGTTTGGCATTGAGGACCTCCATCCATTGGTGGGGAAGCAGAAGTAACATGTCCAGGGTCGAGTGACCTGGTCTGAATCCAAATTGATGATCGGAGATCAGGCCATTGGAGAAGAGGAAGGATTTCATGTCTGAAGCGATGATGGATTCCATAACGTTGCTGATGATTGGGAGAAAGCTGATTGGTCTGCAGTTGCTGAGATCAGTTTTTGCACCTTTTTTTTGCAGAGTGGTGTTTGTTGATTTCCAAGCAGATGTCAGATGACCTTGTGCAAATGAAAGGGTGAATAGAAGAGAGAGAGGGTGAGCAAGAGCAGCAGATTAGGTTTTTAGAACACGTGGGCTGATGTCGTCTGGACCGGTTGCAGAATCTGATTCGCGGTTTGACACAAGCTCTCCACTTTCTCAGAAGAAAAGGACACAGAGTACAAAAACAGCTGGGTGTGATTGGGTAAGGTGGGTACAGAAAGTGATGGGTTTGGGACATGAGATTTAGAAGCAAACAC
This sequence comes from Eptatretus burgeri, assembly GCF_056783735.1. Lineage (NCBI taxonomy): Eukaryota > Metazoa > Chordata > Myxini > Myxiniformes > Myxinidae > Eptatretus > Eptatretus burgeri. Next base: position 34,416,368 of record NC_140961.1, read on the forward strand.
AGTTTAAGCATTCATCCTTTTCACATGGAGTGTCAGCTGTGCAGCCATTTGAGGCAAGGAAGGGGATGGAGGGGGAGCACACACCAGGATTGTCTCAGCGTCACAGAATAGTCCGTTATGTCATCACGTGCACATGTACATTGTCCCAGCGTCACAGTACAGTACAGTACAGTATAGTACAAGGGAGATCGGTAAGTGCATACCAACCCAATCGGTGATTTTTCTTGAAGCAACGTGCAGGTTGTGATTTATTTATTAATCCCTGGGCATGCATGTCAGTAAACAAGGAAACTCGTTTTAAACGTGAATAAATATTCGGGAGTTTTGAACGGAATCGTTTCAACTTAGCCCTTTGTTGCTTTCGACTTGACTGCAAAAAAATTGGAGGAATTTCCACGTTTTATTGTGGGCCGGGGTTCGGCGACGATAAAAGACCACGAGGTTGAGCAGTAGAGCCGTCTCCCACCGAACACCCGGAATTTATAGGTCGTCACCCCGGATAACTCCGGAGTCGACGGGTTACTTAAGGACCGTGGACGCCAATACCTCGACCGCGTGGGGTAGGGCTAATTGCCTAATTTCAATAGACCTAATTACCCACGCAGTCTAGCTACCGGGGAAACCACACCCTCGGCCGACTCTGTCCGGGTCGAGTCGCAGGTACCGACTCGGATCCGGCGTAACTGAGCAGAGGTACCAGAGCTGCGCCGGTCCCAATGACAACGTACGGCACCAACGGCCTGACTATTTTCAAACCCGCACCGTGCTGGGTCAATGAAAGACAGGACAGAAAACGAGCTGGAACATTTAATACGGGGGTTTATTTATAACAATAATCGGGGAGGGGGGGGGAGACACAGAGCAGAGTTATCCGAATAAAAAAAAATGCAAACCATGTACAATAAATAAAAAAAACAATTTCTACTTGTACAGACTGGCACCACACACACACACACACACACACGAACTGGACCCCGTCGGGTCTTTATTTCGGCCTTTCAGCTCTGAGTGCAAGGCCTATTCGGGTACCTCCCTGCCTCGTGCGGTTTCACCGGATCCGCACTTGTGGAGCTCGGAGTCCGTGACGGGAACGGGGGATCCCAGCTCTAGCGCTCCAAGGCAAACCACCACGGTGGGACTCGAATCCACGACCCAGAGTCCACGGGCTCACGACCTGGCTGCTCGGTCACCACCACCACCACGAGGAGCCACCGCAAAAAACCGCAGACCGCTCGAACCAACCCCCGCAGGCCAAGCCAATCTCCCCAATCACTGCTCACCATTGACTTATTCCTCGGCGTTTTTGGCTTCTCCTTGGCTGGGGCGCGCGTGCGATGCTCGCCCTTGGCTCATTGCGCAGAGAGAAACACTCCATGCCCTTTTTGGGAGCGGGACTCTGATCTGAGGCGATGTAAGCCCCGCCCACGTCTGTGCTCAGCACGCATGCGGTGAGGAAGGCCGATGGTGGCAGGAGCGAAGGAGGGATGATGTTGTTATCGTTGATGTATAAAAACCTCACGGAAAAATAACTCGAAGCGCACACACATGAAATTACCATGAGACAGAAGGAGGGATTCTAACTATAAACACGTACTTATCGAAATAACTAAGCTTAGGGACTGCTGTCTGTTTGTGTGCAAATGGCTTCCAGATTCGTAACATTATTACCCTTTTCCCCCTTGGAAAGATGTATATACAGCAGCTTGAGCGTCATTCCACCTTATCATGGCATTTTTCCAAGGCCAGTTCAAATGTCAAAAGTAATAACAAGAACAATGATAATAACATATTAATAAATATAGGAGAAATACCCCCGAGAGCTCACCTGGAAACTGTTGGATAAGATAACCAGGGAACCACTGGTCGGCATGGACGACCCACAAAGTATGTAATGGAGAAGAAAGTAAATACCAATGGATTTTTTTTTTTAATACCGTGAACAAACTTTCATACACACAGGTGCTAAAGTTTGTGGTCAAGTTTCATCGAAACTGTGTGTGATTTCAGAGAAGAAAGCAAATACATATTTTGGGGGGCAAACCCCACGTAAAATCCCTTCAACCCCATTTTTTTAATGTCATGAACAAACTTTGGTACTTACACTGTAATGAAGCTTGTGGTAAAGTTTCATCGAAATTGTGAGTGTAGTTTCCGAGAAGAAGTTGAAAGTATTTGTGGATGGACGGACAGACGACGCTCCATCCCACACGCTCCTGTAACTCGGTTCCTGGTGATCTTATAACCAGGGGATCACACAATGTTTTATTTGGTTCTCTAATGAGTAACAGCAGAAATGGTTTGATATTCAAGAAAAATAATATCAGCTTCGAGCGTGCTTGTCCACTTTCCCAAACACCACTCCGACTTTAAAACATGTCTCAGGTTCGAATACTTCTCACTCCTCTGTAACTGCTCCCTCAGAACGTCCACTCAAGACGACACATTCACAACCCGCTCTTTTACCGTTCCGGACGCTGCTGAACCTCCTCTTCTTCCTCCTTGATCACGTGTTCTCCTTCGACCTTTTTTTATCTCATAAGTTATAAACCTCCAATATAACTTGTAAATTATAATGTTATCATTTATTAACTTAATTTTGAAATCGCAGTGCATCAATTATCAGAATTATCACGGAACAATCTTACCGACATGAGCTGAGAAAACTTCCTCTTCTTCCTCTTTGTCCACGTGTTCTCCTTCCATTTTTTTTTCATCTTATAAGTTATAATATAACAAATTATGATGTTATTTATAAAATTAATTTTGTACACTTAAATTTTGAAATAACAGTACAGTCCTGTATATCAGAAAAATCACGGAAGAATCTCACGGACACTCACTCGCTGTGAAAACCCATGAAACCCTTGGTTGTATTGTCGTACACTGTTGAGCTGACGCAGCATCTTTGAAGTCCCCATTTATTTTTGTGTTTTTTTACCATGTATGAGTACCTGAGTACCAGTTATGTGAATCCCTGCTCATAATATTAACATTACAGTGTTACAAAATAAAAATATTAACAATCCATCCATCCATTGAGACCAAACTCTGTGCAGAGCGTTGGTGATGCCTGAACACTCTCGTGGGCGATTGTGCACAATCCTGGACGGGTCACCACTCCAACACAGGATACCAGCAAGCTGGCACTCATTTTGCCAACCTCAGAAGGATGATGGGCACAGTCAACCCCAACTGTTGTTAATTCAACAGCTGAGTGGAATTTGAACTCAGGATCCAAGGATCCCAAGCCCACAACTCTATCCATTAAGCCAACACCAGACATACTTGAACCAAGTTTGATTTAAATCCCTGCAGCTGTGACCGGCTTCCATTTTATTTGATATTTCAGCCTGCGAGACATTAAGTTCAACCTGCCTGGCTTCTATCTTTGTCATGAGACCAGCCATGATGGCCATTAAGCTTCCCTTCTCTTGCCATGGGGGGACATCAGGTTTGGGGCAGTGGAACCCAAATAGGCAAATATGGAGTCTTCAGGAGGACTGGGATAGGATTCCGGTTTCAGATGCTACTCCTCTACCGTGAAACCCATCATGGCGCAGTTTAGTTTACCTTACAAAAACAATTTGCAAGAGTTCACCTCTCCATCGACACACAGAAAAAGAAAGAGAAATTAAGAGTAAAAGAGATAACAGTCCATCGATATGAGGGGGAGTCAAAGATTTATTTATTCAGTTTTTATATTTTTTACCTCCAATGTTTTCCCCTCTGATCGTGGATCAGTATTCCTCACAGGTGTATCATTTGTCTCTGTGTAAATCCCAAACACTATTACATCCTTTCCAGTAAAATGAGGTTTTGTTTTTGAAAATTTTCTCAGGCAAACACTTTTTGACTTCCCCCATGTAAGGTTTAAATTTGGGATTGCAGTATCTTGAGGTGAGTCTCAGTTGGGAACACCAAACAAGCCCTTTGCATTATGGGTAATGTTGTGTTGATATTTTCTATCTGACAGCAAACTGTTCCACACCCTGTGCTGCAGGAAAAGCCGTGGGTTCCTGCGGTCTCGTGAAACATCTGGTGAACATCCTCAAGTTCAAACCACTGCAGGACAGACTCGGAGAGCCGGTGAGGAAATCTTCTCTTTGATTGACTCTTATAATGCAGTTCTACAACATTTATACAATGAACTACAATTATTTGCAAAATGAAACTGTTGAACAAATCACCCTGTGGGTTATGAGGGTGAATAACTCGTGTACATTGAGTGCTGCACCAAGGATCATCCAATGAAGGGTATTGGAGATGGGGGAGAGGATACCACTCATTTGTTTATAATTGGAAAGGGCAACACATTCGAGTCAGTCAAATTATCATAAATTTTGTCCAGGATAATAAACACGACCCTGAACCGTGAACCTGATCTTTCTTGGCTTAACCTAATCACCCTTTCCTTGCACATCCATCTGCATGTTGAACATGGCACAGAGATTACTAAATCGGATTAGTTAAACACGTCCAAATTACAGATGGTGAGTTAACTAACACACATGTCCCATTGCTTCGGGGACTGAACACACTGTTTCGCTGATAGGATATAGATTACAACCTGATCAATCACAACATAAAGATGGGAACCTCCAGCGAGCATTTAGAGGGAGAATCATTCACTCCAGAGTAACATCCATGTAAAAGTGTAGTACCATACCTCACCACCCATGTAAAAGTGAAGCACCATACCTTACTATCCCACCTATTGAAGAAGTTTTAAGGTGCAACTCACTTGGTCAACCAACAAGGCAAACACATTCACCAACCAAGGAGCCTTCCAAAGAAGTCAGACATAAAGTGGTTGAGAAACACCGTTCAGGAGAGGATTGTAAGAAGATTTTAAAGCCACTCATTATCTCTGAGTATGGTGAAATCCATCATTAAGAAGTGGAAGACGTATAATACCACCCAGACTCTTCCAGATCAGATCACCCATTCAAACTCAGCAGCCGGGCAAGCAGGAAACTGGTTCAGGATGTCAGTAAATCCAACAATGACTTCGAAAGATCTGCGAGGCTCTATGCCAGATGGGGGTCAGTGTTCATCTATCAACAATATCCCGTTCTATTCACAAAGCTTGCCTCCATGGACAGCTGGCAAGAAATAACGATTTCTGAAAAGGTCACATCAAAAAGCTCGTAAGTGAAATATCATCTTGATGATAATGCAGGCATGTGCAGAAAAGTATTTTGGTGAGACGAGACAAAAATTGAACGTTTTAAACTAAATTCATGGCGCTACATCTGGTGGAAGCCTGACACTGCACATCACTGAGTCAACACCATCCCTTCTGTCAAGTTATGGAGCTGCTTTTCATCAGCGGGGACTGGCAAACTTGTCATGACAGAAGGGATAATGGACGGTGCAAAGTGCAGGAGAATCATTCATGAAAACCTGCTTGAGTCAACCATGAATCTGAAACTGGGAGAGATTCACATTCATTAGGACAATGATTTGAATAAAAAGAGAAAGCCACACTGGAGTGGCTGAATAAGAAGAAAATAAATGTTCTTGAGAAGCCCAATCAAAGTCCTAACTTGAACCCAGTTGAACATTTATGGCGAGACTTGAAGATTGCAGTTCATCGACGATCCCCATCAAACTTGGGATAATTAGAGTGATTTTCACATGAAGAATGGACAAGTATTTCACCATCTCACTGTGCAAAGCTGGTCGAGATCGACCCAAAAAACACTCATAGCAGTCATTGATGCAAAAGGTGCTTCCATCCAGAAAAGACACATGTGACAGGGACACGTGATTATCATGCTGGGGGCGTGGTTATTTTGCTGGGCGTGGTTATCATGCTGGGGGCGTGGTTACCATGCTGGGGGGCGTGGTTACAGGAATTGGTGACCATGGTAAAATTGGCGACTCCAGGGACAAAATGGAACAAACTTGCACGAATATTAATGGATGTGTGCACGAATGCATGGAGGACACGAGGGGTTCGTCACTGATGTGAGTGATTTAATCGGGTTGAGTGACGGATGGAACCGTGGGCATGGATATGGAAGGGCGTGATTGTAAGGATGAGTGACAGGTGGTCACGTACATCATGAGGATCGTGTACTTTAAGAGCTGAGAAATCGTCACACGATGCGCTCGCTCGCGCCTGTTACGTGTGGGACGATGCCACATTTACAGCCTGCCTTTGTCTTCCCGGAAAACTGGGGGGAGGCAAAGGCAGGATAACAGATGTGAAATGTGCGACATGTTGTGAAGACAGGAGGGTGCTCAGTTCAACGAGGTGTGTCACATGATCGAGGTTGTTGTTGCATGTGCGGTAAAGTCCAGAACATTGGTCATCGCGTGGGAAACGAGGAATGTTTGTACACCATCATCCTCACTCTGTAATTCATGAGTGGAAAATATGACACCAAGATGTGCTGTAGCAGCCTCGACCGTCCCCGTGGAGGCTTTGGCAGCGTGCAGGCCGAGTGACGTATATGACCCCGAGACCTGCGTGAGCAATTCGTGGTATTCCCGCGCAGAGTCCTCGATTGCCCCAAATGACGGCATAGATACATCGTTGCAAACCCACACTGAGCACCTTGAGTCGAAATGTGAATATGAATGTTCAAGATTTGAACCAGGTGCCTTCTTTGTGAGGATCTGGAGCCGCCGTGATGGTTTCAGGTGAACAGTGCTTTATATAAACCGTGCCGAGCGCCGTATAACCACACAGAGCGCCGTGAGTTTCCTATGTGACTTTGAAGTGCAAGGTTTGAACCAGGTGCCTTCTTTGTGAGGATCTGGAGCTGCCGTGATGGTTTCAGGTGAACAGTGCTATATATAAACCGTGCTGAGCACTGTATAACCGCACAGAGCACCAGGAGTTTTAAATGTGAATTTAAAGTGCGAGATTCGAACCGGGTACCTTGTTTGACAGTTTCAAGAGCCGCAGTGAAAGCACGGAGGTACCCCCAGAATGGCTGCGCTCGTACATTGATAACCCCTCTCACCGTACGTCCCAGTCTCGACTCACTTTGATGTCAGGGTGAGGCACGGTGTGCCGTGCAATTGATGCGGAAGAGTTGATTGTTACGCCATTTTTCCCAGAGTTCCCAGCGACCGATCCATTCATTACTTTACAAATTCCGGCCGAATCGTGGTTCGTAAAGGTCACGAAAACAATTATGTTGTACACAGGACTGGGCTCGACGTTAAATGTCCGGTCTTGTTGTCGGCTCCTTCTGGCAGTGTGCCTTGTTTCGCAGAATAGAAAAACTCGATGTGGCTAAATCTCTTCAATTTTATGGTACGGGGAAGAAGAAGCCAATCCTTTGTGAAAAGGGTGATTCACAATCACTGCTGTGATGTTGCCTCCACCATGACGACAAGTACTGAACTCACGTGCTGAATACTTTTACAACCAGTGAAGTTTGATCTGTACATGTTTTTACAGGTATTCCTGACATGCAACCTCCTTCAATTTTAACAGTGTTTCGTTTGATCTCTTCAGTTATAAATAAGTTAATTTTGAAAAATTGTTTCCATATAATGCATCACTCATCTAAATGTGCCATTATTGGTCGGGGATGAATACTTTTGCAAGCCACTGTATGAAAATGTATTAATATTGTTGTGAATTCGCGCCCGCCGGCGTGCGAACGGCCACGTAACTTGAATCGCGGCACGTCTCCCACCGGACAGACAATTCAGTAGTGACCCTCTCGGAACAACGCCGGGAGCTCGTCACAAGTGGGGGTTTAACCTCACCACGATCGTGCCAATTGTCCACCCGCGCAGGATAGGGTTGCTCGCCAAATTCGATCTACCTAAGTATTTGTGCGAATGGTCGACCGGGCGATCGTACCACGCCACAGGCCGACTCCGGACACGAACCGCTTAAGCGGTCCATTCCGTGCTACAGTGATAACCGAGCGGTGTTATCGTCGGCCTTGACGGTTCCGATTAATTACCGGGATGTTGCACCCACTACGAACCCCTTACGTGAAGCACGATGGAGAAAAGACGAAGCGAAACGGGCACAGTTCAACAAGCAAGCATTTTATTCCGCGGCACACGGAAAGCACGTATATACAGCCATACAGAATCGAAATGCACATAAAGCAAATGTAATACAACCGACTAACGCGTACACACGGCAACACTTTCATGAAATTAACTTGAAATATGATATCATGAAAGGTGGATTTCACAACCATTATTTCCCCACCATGAAACCGCAACAACATTGTTGAAACAACTTAAGGACTAACCGTTAAAGTTTAACATTTGGATGGCTCAATACTAGTTAACGGATTTGTACTGTCTAGAGCCGGGGACCCTCTCTGCCATACAGCAAGTTGGGTTGCATGAAACGTGTTCTTGCCATCTAGGTTGGAATCATTTATGTCAAGATTATCCCCAGAAAAGTGAACAAACCTACCAACAACCAAATTCTGGGGCACAACAGCACCAGTTTGTGTATCAAGTCATTTCAATGTGGCCTCTGCCATCGCTGTATCATACTGAAGAACCTTGCTATAGCTTACAGTGTGGCCTGCATTTTGGAACAGGTTGACAAGTTTCTTTGATTGCGTAGCCTGATGCAAAGTTAGACCTAAGCCCACGTGTTAGGGTGGGGCTTTTTTGTCCCCACATACAGCGTACACCATGTCTTTCCCAATGCTACAGACTCTTGCCTTTCTTGATAGAGTCGATTTCATTTGTGTCAACATCATCAAACTCTTGATCAACATGTTTCTGGCCACCAAGTAAGACATTAACAAACATATGTACAGATGATGGAATACTATCCATTTCAGCTGTTTCATTCACGTCTACCCCTTCAAAACCTCAGTGCGACATTATGTCGCTTCTAAGTTGTAGGGTGACGTGAACTATGGATAGATAATTTCCATCATCAGGTTTGAAAATAGGTATGTTCTCAAGACCAGTCTGACTAGAATCTGATGTTTCTAACACGCTTGACAGAGGCGCATGACGGAATCTTACTGGGACGAGAAGAGTTTGTCTTTCGGATGGTGCTGCATTTCGCAAAACCACAAATTCGTAAATGTCAGTGACGAACTTCAGCAAAGCGTCTTTGAAGGATGCAGTCCCACTACGAAAGGATGATGGGATCATGATGTCCAACTCATTTGCAAGCTCTTTGTACCTTTCTAGTACCAAGGAAAGCTCAAGTGCATGGCCCTTCTCAGCGGACTGTCGAAGTTCTTGAGAAAGCCACACCATGGCCAGGTCAGCAGATTTAGTGTCAACCTTTGCCTTTTGTACATCTCGTTGGAACTTCTTCAGACAGTTTGGATGATAACATCCTTCTGCAGCGATTAAGTCATTGACATCAGCAATACGAATGAACACCTCATGAATAGATTTTGCATTTGTGCAAATGTTCTGACTGGTGTTGATGGTGCAGACCCTACAAGTTTTCTGCTTGTTGTCTGCTTGACAAAGTAAGCATAGTGTCCAGTCCATTATTTTTGACTGACTGCGCAATGAATGGCGTTTTGAAGGTCCTACTTCATCACCAGACCTACTCTCACCTTTACACTTCTCAGGGGACTGCTCACGTTCAAGTTTTGCATTATGTTGTTTTTGTGAGTATACTTGGAATAGCACTGCCTGTGCCACTTCAGTTCTGGGACAGATTTGGCGATGAAGAGAGTTGTTAGCCTATCAACGTGCCAATCGTGTCAATTGCCTACCCGCGCAGGATAGGGTTGCTCGCCAAATTCGATCTACCTAAGTACCTGCGCGAATGGTCGACCGGGCGATCGTACCACGCCACAGGCCGACTCCGGACACGAACCGCTTAAGCGGTCCATTCCGTGCTACAGTGATAACCGAGCGGTGTTATCGTCGGCCTTGACGGTTCCGATTAATTACCGGGATGTTGCACCCACTACGAACCCCTTACGTGAAGCACGATGGAGAAAAGACGAAGCGAAACGGGCACAGTTCAACAAGCAAGCATTTTATTCCGCGGCACACGGAAAGCACGTATATACAGCCATACAGAATCGAAATGCACATAAAGCAAATGTAATACAACCGACTAACACGTACACACGGCAACACTTGTACAGTTTTACTTCACAGACGGCGCCAACACACATTTACACAAAAGCAAAAGAAAGAAGCCACCCTCACAGACAAGGAGGCAGACAGGCCCGTCGGCCAAATGTGCGCGTTACCGAGAGGAGCGGCCAGGTCCGCGAAACCGGGGAGGTCTTACCCGCGTCCTCGTGACGCATTGGAGGGCTAGCCGCATATGTCCGCGCCGCTGTGCCCCTTGGCGGGTTTCGTTGGCACCACGTTTCGGGTGGGGGAGGAACAGAGCCCCCTTTTGCACTATCTCAGCGCGGGGGAAAGGGAAATTGTTGATGCCCTGGGGGAGGGGAGTGGCTGGCTGGGTTGGGTCCCGTGACGAGATGAGCGATCCCCCACACCGCAACCTCGTCGCCGTCCTCCTTGCCTCGGGCCCGAGCTCCCTTGCCTGCAGTTCCACCATGCGCACTCACCTCAACTCCACCAACGCAACGCTCCTTGTCTCCAAAAGCAACTCCTCGACGACACTCTCCAACGCTCAACGCTCCAACTTCTCTCACAACCAACTCCCCTTGCCACTCTTCTCAGTTCCACACTCTCCTCACGAGTCGCCTTGCGCTCGTCTCTTTATAGGTCTCAGGAGGAGCCGATATGCAAATTCCAGGATCAGGACGCAATTGGATTCGGAACTTCATTCCACATTCTGAAACCCACATATGTAGATACCTATCAACGACACATATATATATATATACACACACACACACACACACACACACACACACACACACACACACACACACACACACACACACACACACACACACACACACACACACACACACACACACACACACACACACACCAAGTTCCGTTATGGTAACAGTTTATATACATACACACGCATAACATACATTAAAACGACAAACACAAGGATTTACTTTTAAACAGATTTCTTTGAAAAAGGAATTCAAGTGGGAAATTAGCAAAATTCAATTGAACAATATATCAAATCCCAGAACACAAAATGTCGATCTCTGCCTTCACAACCAGATGATGGTAAACACCTGGTCGGATGGACCTTATTGTTTTTAGCTAACAGAGAGCTACAGCGATACCCCCGGCGTGAGCGTGAAAATGTTAAAGTTTTTGGTGCAAGTTATTTCCTTTCTAATGTTTTTCTGTACCACACCATTTTTTACTGATTACAATATACAAATACATATATCTTGCTTTAAAATTATTTGGATCAGACTTCACTGCAATGCTTTATAAAAAATATTATTAGACTTGTCCTTTAAAAACGATAAATGTATAAACAGGCGAGCATTGGGTGGCTTTGACACCAACTCTCTGGTTTTATATATATATATATATATATATATATATATATATATATATATATATATATATATATATATATATATATGTATCGATGTCGAAGTGAGGGGTGGATTGTATCAGGAGATCGCACAAAAGGTGAAACAAAGCGATATCCTGCACAAATAAAATTGCACTACCCGAGACACCGACCGCACGGCACCGCAGGGCCCAACACAGGCGAAAACGGACGTCTGTTTCATCAATGTTCCATTGAGAGCACGGACACTTTACCGAAACGAACAACCAAGCAGCTTGGAGAGCGCTCGCCAAGTGGTTTAAACACTCAAGCAAGCACTCCAACGAAACGGTTGTTAAGAAATGGCGAGTTTGGCACACGATTAGAACCACGTTAACCATACACCTCCCGGAGACACCCGAAAGGTCGAGCCACGAACGCTGACACCTCCGAATGATTATTCGCATTGCAATATCCCCGAGCTATGATGAACAGACATTTGACAATATGACTGAGGAAAGTGAAAACAACAACTTTATCATTAAGAAATTGTTGCGGCCTGTTCCAAATGAAAGTAAGGTTGAGCAGACCAAAAAACATGGCAGCTTCAGACCCCAGCGATGTTACCCTGGAAACTCCTTAAGACCCCAGCGAGGTTACCCAGGAAACGCCTTCAGACCCCAGCGAGGTTACCCAGGAAACGCCTTAAGACCCCAGCGAGGTTACCCAGGAAACGCCTTCAGACCCTAGCGAGGTTACCCAGGAAACGCCTTCAGACCCCAGCGAGGTTACCCAGGAAACGCCTTCAGACCCCAGCGAGGTTACCCAGGAAACGCCTTCAGACCCCAGCGAGGTTACCCAGGAAACGCCTTCAGACCCCAGCGAGGTTACCCAGGAAACGCCTTCAGACCCCAGGGAGGTTACCCAGGAAACACCTGATGAAGAATATAATTAAATGAGGCCGTTAATTTTGTTCAAAATGGGTGTTTTAATTAACCCAAACACACAATTTTCACTCTTGCACTTCCTTGGAGTTTTCATAGTATGCGTGCAAAGTTTCAGGTCGATCGGTTTTATAGTTTTGGTGTTATGGAACACACACACACACACACACACACACACACACACACACACACACACACACACACACACACACACACACACACCCTTTTATTAATATAGATGAGCAGGTTTAATCCATCCGGTACATTACCTGGGTTTAGGGATGGCAGGTGTCCGGTTTTTAAGGGGTTTGTGGAGTACCTGGTTGGAGGTACCGACAGGGCGTCAAATATCCGGTGAGAAATCATGAACACAATTTGTAATTGTAAACATTTTCCAGTAAAACGTGTACATGGTTACAATTTCTAAACACAAGTTTAATATAAAATAATTTGTAATTGTTAACATTTTCCAGTAAAACATGTACATGGTTACAATTTCTAAACACAAGTTTAACATAAAATAATTTGTAATTGTTAACATTTTCTAGTAAAACGTGTACATGGTTACAATTTCTAAACACAAGTTTAATGTAAAATAATTTGTATATTTGACGTGATAAGAATTTTGCGTTTGGAATGTTTTTTTTTTTCTTTTAATGAAGTTCGAACAACATTATCGTGTTCACTGGGATGATGCGGTTCAACGTGAGAGTCCTTCAATGAAACTTGTGTACTGTCATGTCCTCATGTGCACGTGTACACTGTACATCGTCACAGAATATACCGTCATGTCATCATGTGTACGTGTACACTGTACACCGTCACAATATACTGTTGCGGCTGTGGAAATTGACAGAACACCATAAAGGTCCCTAGATCAATTAGGCCGATAAGTCCGTGTACAGATTGATTTCCCCACAGTTGTTGAAAGGGAACTATTCATGTTAACCGGGCTGTGATCTTTGAGTTAGCCGTTATTCTTTACTATCGTTATTTTGGACCAACCACGTCCACCACCAACATCTTTCTCAACAACCGCTTTACAACAACCACCACCACCACCACCAACATCGCCCTCAACAACCGCTGCAGACCAACCGCCTTCCACCACCACAACCACACCTGCCTCTCACCAAACCACGCCATCCTCACCACTTTGCCAGCAACAGTCAACATCTCCACACCACAAACATTGCCTCACCTTCGTCTCCGAAACGACGCCATCTTTGCGCCAGCCGCGGCGAGTCCGCATCGAGCGGCGTCGCTGCAGGCCGACGCGGGACGTTTGCTCGTCGGATCAAGCTTGGTGATCTCGCGCACGTCCGCTTTCCGCGCAGAGGAGGTCAGAGGTCAAGGATCGGAGGCCAAACCGCGTCTCACCAGCCCAATAAAAGGACGAGCAGAGTGCCAAGCTCGCGTTCGAGTTGGGTCGAGTCGAGTTGATCGGTCAGCCTGAGTCAGTCGGGGAGTCGGGAGGAAGCCAGAAGCCAAGGAGCTGCGTGGAAGTCTGGGCTCATGGCGGAGTCGGGAGCTTGGAGCTTGCAGTCGGTGGAGAGTCTGGGCGTCGCGAAGGAGACGCGAGCTGGAGGCGCAGCCTTGCCTGCTGTGTCGCGCGGAACCGCGCGTTCGTGTGGAGAGAGCCAGAGAGAGCTTGCCAGCCAGCGACAGGCGGTCCGAGGTGATCGGGCTTCGGCGCAGTTCGAGCTTCACTGAGGGACGGATGGGTTCTTACAGAGCATCAACTCTAATAGAGCAAAGACCCGTTCGTTCCTCTCAAACGAGTTGCCGACAGACCGAATCACCCGGCCACTTGGCAAGGCCCGAGCTCGACCGTGGCTACGCTAGCTGCTGTGGGGACGGGACGTCGCGGGTCGCCCAAGCCAGACACCACGAGGGTGCAGGTAACCTACAACGGTCTCGTGGGACTCGTTCGGTCTGCCAAGTCCCACGCCATAAAGACCCAAGAGGTCCAGTCTGACCCCATTGCCTTTGATGGGGTCTTTTTCCTGCTTTTCGTTTGAATGAATGTTGTGGCACCGAGTCCCGTAAGTAAAACTGTGTAAGTGACTGTACATTAATAATTAGAGACGGTTGAATATGTTGTTTGTTTCCCAAATTTGCCTTATTAGGTCACTAATTCAGGTCAAAGGTCAATTAGTGCAAAACTCATATTTTTTACAAAATATGTTTTATTTTACATCCCAAATACAGATATGCAAACTATTTGTCAATATATTTTATATTAAATCATTCAAATATTGTCAAAGTTTAGAAATTAACAGAAAACGTGAAGGAGATATTCACTTTATTCATGACTATATCCTAAACGGCTGGACTTTTCATTTTTTACGGTCGGACGGATTGCTACTTATTTTGGACAGCAAAATACACTAGTGACCACAGTACCCTTGCTTCCATCATTGCATTGGGTCTGTGGTACATGACTATAATGTTTGTTTTGTAGATTTCGGCTAATTAGCATGCAAATTAGAAGTGTTCATTTTAGTGCAAAATATGGATTTTCATCTTAATAACTTAATATGTAAAATGCACCAGTACCGCAGTTCTCTGGCATCCATATTGCTTGGGGTCTGGGTTACAGGAAGATGATGTTTGTGTTAAAGATTTGGGTTAATTAGCATGCTAATTAATGATGCTAATTAGTGCCGCCAATGGTTCGTTAGTGCAAAATACTAAGTATCATGAAATATTGAAATCATGAAAGGTGGATTTCACAACCATTATTTCCCCACCATGAAACCGCAACAACATTGTTGAAACAACTTAAGGACTAACCGTTAAAGTTTAACATTTGGATGGCTCAATACTAGTTAACGGATTTGTACTGTCTAGAGCCGGGGACCCTCTCTGCCATACAGCAAGTTGGGTTGCATGAAACGTGTTCTTGCCATCTAGGTTGGAATCATTTATGTCAAGGTTATCCCCAGAAAAGTGAACAAACCTACCAACAACCAAATTCTGGGGCACAACAGCACCAGTTTGTGTATCAAGTCATTTCAATGTGGCCTCTGCCATCGCTGTATCATACTGAAGAACCTTGCTATAGCTTACAATGTGGCCTGCATTTTGGAACAGGTTGACAAGTTTCTTTGATTGCATAGCCTGATGCAAAGTTAGACCTAAGCCCACGTGTTAGGGTGGGGCTTTTTTGTCCCCACATACAGCATACACCATGTCTTTCCCAATGCTACAGACTCTTGCCTTCTTGATAGAGTCGATTTCATTTGTGTCAACATCATCAAACTCTTGATCAACATGTTTCTGGCCACCAAGTAAGACATTAACAAACATATGTACAGATGATGGAATACTATCCATTTCAGCTGTTTCATTCACGTCTACCCCTTCGAAACCTCAGTGCGACATTATGTCGCTTCTAAGTTGTAGGGCGACGTGAACTATGGATAGATAATTTCCATCATCAGGTTTGAAAATAAGTATGTTCTCAAGACCAGTCTGACTAGAATCTGATGTTTCTAACACGTTTGACAGAGGCGCATGATGGAATCTTACTGGGACGAGAAGAGTTTGTCTTTCGGATGGTGCTGCATTTCGCAAAACCACAAATTCGTAAATGTCAGTGACGAACTTCAGCAAAGCGTCTTTGAAGGATGCAGTCCCACTACGAAAGGATGATGGGATCATGATGTCCAACTCATTTGCAAGCTCTTTGTACCTTTCTAGTACCAAGGAAAGCTCAAGTGCATGGCCCTTCTCAGCGGACTGTCGAAGTTCTTGAGAAAGCCACACCATGGCCAGGTCAGCAGATTTAGTGTCAACCTTTGCCTTTTGTACATCTCGTTGGAACTTCTTCAGACAGTTTGGATGATAACATCCTTCTGCAGCGATTAAGTCATTGACATCAGCAATACGAATGAACACCTCATGAATAGATTTTGCATTTGTGCAAATGTTCTGACTGGTGTTGATGGTGCAGACCCTACAAGTTTTCTGCTTGTTGTCTGCTTGACAAAGTAAGCATAGTGTCCAGTCCATTATTTTTGACTGACTGCGCAATGAATGGCGTTTTGAAGGTCCTACTTCATCACCAGACCTACTCTCACCTTTACACTTCTCAGGAGACTGCTCACGTTCAAGTTTTGCATTATGTAGTTTTTGTGAGTATACTTGGAATAGCACTGCCTGTGCCACTTCAGTTCTGGGACAGATTTGGCGATGAAGAGAGTTGTTAGCCTATCAACGGTAGCCCGATATTCATCACACCTCAGCTTCTTCCGCTTTTCCGTTGCTTCCTTGATGGATGCTATTCCCCGATCTGTCTGCTGGAAAGTCGTCTCCTCAGCCTGTCCTGTCTGCTGGCATATTATGCAGAGTTCAAAGCTGATCTCTGACGGACGCTTCAAGCTTAGAACTGGTTCCATAGTTCACCTGAGAAGAAAAAATGATGGAGATCAGACGGGTTTGCATAGGGGAATGTCGGGTAGCCTATTCCTCCCACAGAGTGTGTTAAATGATGCCATCTACATCCAGGAGATGTAACTACAGGCCACACCCAAAACCACCCACTGATTGAACCTCCACCAAATCTGACAAGGTCAATAAATCCCTAATGCATTGACCATGCACATGCACCATGCATAGGTGTGGACCAATACATGTTGTATTATACAATCATGTTGTCATGAATGTGTGTGACATAGCCTACTTTCACTTTCAGTTTGAATGACTACTCTTTATGCATGAATAAGTTACAGCAAACATACCTTGCAAGTCCGTGTTTGGGGTACATGTCAACTGGACACCTTGTGATATTCATACATAAGACACACCTGTATTTCAAGAAAAGCATAATATTGTGTTGCTAAGACAATGCACATGGCAGAATGGCTTTCAAATTATAGTATATGATTGTATACATAGATGGCAGTGCCGTATTAAGGTCTTAAATTCTTAAAATCAAAAGTTGAACAGTTACAGAGATATTCGCAATAGAAACAATAATTCCTTTCACATTCTCCAATTAATTCAAATGTTAATTGATTGATATACATATCTGGTGTAAGAAGAAGCTATAAAAGCTTTGTATATTTGCACTAAGGAAGGAAAATGGCACCAAAAATGAATTTCATGAAAATCTGTGTTTTGCTCTAATTAAAGATTGACGCTAATTAGCATGCTAATTAGGCGAAATCCTGAAAACTAACATCATGTTTCTGTGCCCAGGAATGAATGCAATGAAAGGAAGCCAGAGAACTGTGGTCGCTGTGGCTTTCAGCTGGTGGAATCTATGTAGATATTCACAACAAGTTGTAGTCTTACCGTGAAGGAGATATTCGCAAAAGAAGTTAATACTTCTTTCAGATTTTCCATTAATTTGTAAACTTTGACGACCTGTATAGGATTCATTATAAAAGATATTGAAAAACTGTTTTCATATCTGTGTTAAGCATGCTTGGCAGGTGAAAGAACATATTTTGTAAAAATTATGAATTTTGCACCGATTGACCTTTGACCTTAATTAGTGACCTAATTAGGCAAATTTGAGAAACACAAACAACATATTCATACTCAGCACAAAAATCCGCTCCAGAAACACCTATTTCTTTGCTTTTCCTCAAAAATTCCTCATGAAGCTTAAATAAGCACATTTTAAAATTTCTTGCCCAGACTACATGAAACACCACCAGTGGACTACTGAAAACTGGAAGAAGGTCGAATGGACCAAGCTGTTGAAATCTTCGGTTCATCACACAGGGTTTTTGTACGCCGTTGAGTAGACAAAAGGATGGTTCCTCAGTGTGTGACACCAACTGTCAAACATGGAGGAGGAAGCGTGATGATCTGGGGCTCTTTTGCTGGATCCAGTCGGCGACTTGCACAGAGTGACTGGCACCCTGAACAAAAATGGCTACCACAGCATTTTGCAGCACCATGCAATACCCTCTGGTCTATGCCTTGTTGGTCAGGGGTTCATCCGACCTCAAGATAACGACCCAAAACATACCTCCAGGCTTTGTCAGAACTACCTCAGAAGAAAAGAACAAGATGGTAGGCTTCAAATCATGAAATGGCCAGCACAGTCTCCAGACTTAAACCCCATCGAGCTGGTTTGGGATGAACTGGACAGAAATAAGCCTGGTGTTGGCTCAGTGGTTTGGGTGGCGACTTGGGATCCTAGGGTCCTGAGTTCAAGCCCCGTCCGCCGCTGAATTAATACACCAGGGGGTTGACTCAGCCTGTCATCCTTCCGAGGTCAGCAAAATTAGTACCAGTTCCAATGTATGTACTGGTTGAGGAGCACTGCATCAGCGACAGTCGCGCTTCAAGAAATGATAGCTACCCCGGCAGCTAAGCTGCCATACGACCACAACTGGACAGAAGGGTGAAAGCAAAGCAACCTCCAAGTGCAACACATTTGTGGAAACTTCTGCATCAGTTTTGGGAAGAACTTTCCGAACAATATTTGATTTCCATTGTAGAAAGAATGCCACAAGTATGTTCGGCTGTTTTATCTGCAAAAGGTGGCTACTTTGAGTCAAAATTTTAGATTAAATTTTGTTCAACAAAACGATTCCATGATTTCTTTTTTATCTGCAATTGTTTATTTGTTCTATGTTTTAATTTCAGAGTACATTGAAACATTAAACTGCTTAAATTTCAGTAAAAACTGGAAAAATGTGGGTGTTCTAAAACTTTCGACGGTAGTGTAGGGGAGGGAGGTGTATGTGTGTGTGTGTGTATATATATATATATATATATATTTATATATATATATATATGTATGTGTATATATATATATATAAATATATATATATATATATATATATATATATATATATATATATATATATATATATATATGTATGTATGTGTGTATATATATATATATATATATATATATGTATGTATGTGTGTATATATATATATATATATATATATATATATGTATGTGTGTATATATATATATATATATATATATATATATATATGTATGTGTGTATATATATATATATATATATATATATATATATATGTATGTGTGTATATATATATATATATATATATATATATATATATATATATATATATATATATGTATGTGTGTATACATATATATATATGTATGTGTATATACATATATATATATATATATATATATATATATATATATATACATATACATATATATATATATATATATATATATATATATATATATATATATATATATATATATATATATATATATATATATATATATATATATATACATATATATATATATATATATATATGTATGTGTATATACATATATATATATATATATATATATATATATATATATATATATAATCCCATTGGATGTTTACACACTATTAATAATAAAATTAATCGCATCACAATCCATTGTTCCTAAATTAACTTTTCAATTTCACCAAAAACAAAACAACGAGAGGGGCAGCACTCTGTAGAGTGCAAAACCTCCGCCGCCAATACTGCGAGGTCACTCAAGTGAACCTGATATCCTATTCATTCAATTTGATGTCAACAGTGCTCACAGAGTTATAGTTTGCAACTTTCCCTTTTACTTTTAACTTTTACATACTCAATTCATTCGTCATAACTAGATTCCTTGAGACAGAAATTGATTTTACGTGGGTATATCCAACTGAAGTTCCAAAATCAGCCGCAATTATAATTAACCTCTGCCATCTTCGAAGATGGATGGAAGTTACTGTTTTCACCCCTTTCTGTTTGTTTGTTTGTTTGTTTGTTTGTTTGTTTGTGAACAGTATTACGGAAAAACTCCTCGACAGATTTCGACGAAACTTGGTGGGGGGGGTGAGGTATGTATGGTCCAAGGATCATGCCATTAAATTTTGGACTTGGTCCCCCCCCCCCAAAAAAATTGTTGAAGAAAATATTTTTTTTTTTTGCATTTCTACATGTTTTAAGTGATTTCCAACCCCCCCCCCAAAAAAATTGTTACCCTCCCCCCCCAAAAAAATAGTTTTAGAAAATTTTTTTTGCATTTTTAAATGTTTTAAGTCATTTCCAACCCCCCCCCCCCAAAAAAACGTAGAAAAGAACTATAACTGTCAGCACTGTTGACATCATATTCAATGAATAAGATATAAGGTTCACTTGAGTTACCCAGCAGTATTGGCGGCGGAAGTTTTGCACTCTCCCGAGTGCTCCCCCTCTAGTTTTGGCATGTTTTTTTGTTATGTGGGAAATCACTGATAACATGCAGAAATGCAAAAAAAAAAAAAAATCGAAATTGTTTTAAAAAGTTGCAAAAAATTTTTTTTCTTGAACAATTTTTTTTGGGGGGGGGCGGGGGTTGGAAATCACTTAAAACATGTAGAAATGCAAAAAAAAAAAGATTTCTAATATTTTTTTAAAAATGGCCGCCATAGAGGCCATATTGGATTTTGGACCAAGTCCAAAATCTAATGACATGATCCTTGTACCATACCTAATCCCCCCACCAAGTTTCGTCAAAATCCGTCAAGGAGTTTTTCCGTAATACTGTTCACAAACAAACAAACAAACAAACAAACAGAAAGGGGTGAAAACGGTAACCTCCGATCTTCGATGGCGGAGGTTAATAAAATCTTCTCTTTCGAAATTAATTTGTGATCATCATGAATGTACAATAACATGAAACGGAGTGAAGTTTTTGTTTCGTGATCTTGTAAGCTCTTGTTTACTTATAAATGTGGCTTATATCCCCATTATTGTAGAAACAGTAAAATAAATAAAACATTTAAACTTGTAGAACGTACACCGTAAAGTGTAACACACACACACACACACACACACACACACACACACACACACACACACACACACACACACACACACACACACACAGAGCCCCGAGTAAGTCTCTCAATAACTTCAGCGATTTATAGTTGGGGAATGGTCTTCATCCAGATCTTCATGACGATCAACATCAGTTTCTGCTGTCCGTTGTCCTTCCAGTGTGGACATAATTTGGCCCTTGTCCGATGTAGGAAGTAAATCTCCTTTTCTGTCACAAAAGGATCTTGTGTATGAAGAGAACTCCGACCTTCCAAGGGTTTCCTAAACATCAACGTCTGGCCTCGATCTTGCAACAATTAGGCACCTTGGAAAGAGTGCACGCTCATCTTTCACCTCCATGACCTGGGATCCTACTTTGAAGGATGCTCACTTGTTTGCACCTTTCCATGTGTCCAAGTTTATTTGATTCATGGGGCTCCACAAATTCACCTTTCCAGTGATAACTCGGTCCAGTACAAAACATGATATGGTTTTTGTCCAATGTTGGTCATGTTGCATGGATCATGCACTACAATGCTTGGCATAACTGTTTGGTTGATGAGGTTTGTTCGTTCTTCTCCATCAAACGTGAATGGATCTTGGTAAGTCTAAATCACATTTCTTAGCTTGTCCACCTGCTTGTCCTGCCGCTCGTTTAGACTTTATGACAGCTCATAATGCTGTTGTCCACTTGTTTTCTGAGAGCCAGCCATGGTTGAAGCTTCTTCTGCTCATCGAGCGAGCTCTGGGGCGATGAAGAACAGTCTTGTTATCCCGCACTCACAAAGCGAAGAGCGGGGTTCAGCAATTGGTCGTGTACATACAAAGAACGTCGGTGTCTGCATTTTATTCCCTTTTCTCTGCAACCGCTTGTTGGATTGACATGAAATTTTCACCATAGATTAAACCTTAGTTCCTGTCCTATGGGGAAGAAGTGTGTTTATTATGACGTCATAGGTGCCTTCATTATGACGTTATAATTGCATACGTAGAATGCAACATCCAATCGGTATGAAAATTGATGAGGGTCAGAGGGATAAATTAGTCAACAGAAAAAAAAATTGATGACGGCATCAGTTACATGGTTCGGCAGCTGTATTATTTAAAAAGAAAAATTAACTTTCAAAAATCTTTGAAATGGCTGAACAGATCGAGGTGAAACTACATAGGAATGACCACCTATCCATGAGGGACAAAAAGTTCCCCACCGATGACGTCATAGATCAAATGGTTTGGCAGCCAGACTGAAACCTTTTAAAAGCTTCTTTTCCCAAACGGCTGGACAGATCAAGGGGAAACTTCACACACGTTCCCCAAGCCTTGGGGATACCAGGGTGTTCACAAATAATTGATGTCACATGGTTTGGCAGCCATATTGGATTGAAGGAAAATATGTAAAACTTTCTCTCTTGAACTGCTGCATCAATCCATGTGAAACTTCAAAATTATGATATAGTCGTGATGGGGAATATATGTTTTAAATTTCAACCTGATCGGACACCTGGTCTCCAGCCAGAATTATTTCATTTTTTGAATCTGGGTTTAATTTTTTGATTCGGGTTCTTTTTGATTTTTTTTTTTAATAAGGCTCACTTGGCTGTACCTGGATGGGTATGAGGGAAGAGGAGTAGCAGTTAAAACCCTAATCCTATCCAGATTCCTCCTGATTACTTCATAGCTTGGCAAAAAATATTTTTTGCCAAGTATGTTGCTCTGTGGCGTTTGTCTGTCTGTTTGTTTGTCACACAATTTTTGTCCACAGTTTTCAAGCAATCGTTCTGATATTTTTTGTGCATGTAGTTCACCAGCCAAGGACAGCGATGTTTGATTTTGGTGAAGATCCGGATCTGAGAATTTTTTCAGTGATTCTTCACCATTGACATCCTGGCGTTGGCTTAGTGGTTGGGATGATGGCTTGGCATCCTCGGGTCCTGAGTTCGAACCCTGTTGGCCACTGAATTAACACATGGGAGTTGACTCAGCCTGCCATCCTTCCGAGGTCGGCGAAATGAGCACCAGTGTACTGGTAATCGGGGCACTGCATCAGCGGCACAGCTGCACTCCTAACCAATGATGCAACCAGCAGCCAAAAAGGCAGCACATGATGGGAACCATGGAGAGATAGGGATAAAAAAAATGATGTATAGCACAATATCTCAAAAGATTATGGATGGATTCAGAGGAAACTTGGTGGACAGATTGGGTGAGTGACACGAACAAATCGATTCAATTTTGGTGAAGATCCGAATCCAGATCTCGATTCGAGAATTATTTAATTTTTAAGTGATTCTTCACCATTGAGAGATCGGGACAAAAACGACATTGCATGATACATCCCAAGTTGTGGACGGATTCAGATGAAACTTTCTGGACAGGTTGGGCGTGTGACACGGACGAATTGATTCAATTGTAGTTAAGATCTGATTCCGGATTCGAGAATTTTTCAAGTGATTCTTCACCATTGAGAAATAGGGCCAAAGACAATATATAGCACAATCTCTCACCTTCACCCTTTAATTCCTCTTTTTCGCACCTTTGGAACTCACTCCCACAATCTTCAATCCCACTCTTCCCTCCATGTCTTCTAAACAGCTGTTCACCACCATCTCTTATCTCCCCCCATCCAAAGCCACAATCTTTTCTACCCCGGCTAATCCACCCCAAACCCACCTCCTTCAAATTCCCTGTCATTTAAGGACCTGAAAGTCCCTGTGGTGTCCATCTCGTTTACCCTGTGTACCCCACCCCATCCCTCCTCATGTGTCTGTTCCACGCTGTTTTTTTCCTCCCCTCTCCCCCCTGTTGTCTCCTGCTCCCTTTGGTGTACGTTGTGTGTGTTAGCTCTCAAACGAGGTTTGACGGTGAATACAAAAATAATAAAATCTCAAAAGGTTATGGATGGATTCCACAGAAACGTTGTGGACAGGTTGGGAGTGTCAAAAGGACTAATTGATTCAATTTTGGTGAAGATTCGATTCCGGATCCGCATACGAGAATTTTTCAAGTGATTCTTCAGTATTGAGAGAAGGGGCCAAAAACTATTGTCGTGAAGGTGGCCGGGTTCGAACCCCGCTCCTGTCAGCAGTTGTAGGGGAGCTGGGGTTCGATTCCCACAACCTAAATTTGTGGTAACCAGGCGGTTAACACTGACCAACCTCCTGGGACGGTCGAACGGTCCTTATTCCTCGGAGGCGGACACGCTCATTGACATGTCGTCCATGAGCTGGAGGGCCATTTCTGGCCAATTGGTACCATCTTGAGGGACCAAGGTTTGTTGTGATTTTCTGTTCGGTTGATGTATCTGAAACACAAAAATGCATGATGGACATCTGAGTGGAGTAGCTCAAGAATTTTACACAGCTTGATGTGCAGCAGGAGTATATCCACAAAACACGCAAATTTTATCATGTTTATGATTTAGTGGAGTCATCACTCAAATGTAATGCACTTTATTTGAAAGTAAATTTAAATCACATCCAGATCACAAATCATGCATTTTACTTCCAAACTGCAAAATTAAAAGGATACTAAGTTTTATTAATCTGACATCGTTTCAAAGATGCTACATGTTCAATTCAATAGCAGAAGAAAATGTATATGTTGTGAAGTTCTTGAACAATTTTGAACAGAATGTGCCACGGAGTTATCTTTTATCCCACGGTGTTGAATAAAGAAAATAGCTATTCGACATAATCATTAAACAGAAACAGGCAATGACAAATAATTTGAGAGATATGCATTATGGAGTCTCAATTGTCAAAGTCACCGTCGTCATCGACCTCATGATCCACGCTGCCGTCCAACTGTTCATCTTGGACCTTCATGCTCGCACACTCCTGGAGAACACAAGCAGCTGCGCAGCTTCGGCCATTGACCATGTATGTGCATGATGGCAGCCTACACTCCCGTTTACACTTACAGGATAAAAATTCCAGAACAACATCAGGAGCTGGGGCACCAGACATTCACTCAATGGTAAGTCTACCATCGTCATCCAATACCCAACCATTACAGTCAAGTGGACTGGGGACATGTGGAGTTACTTCAAGACTGTGGTGCCAAATGGCTGCTTGGTAACATGCTCTGGTAGCATGAAGCTTCAAACAATCCTGACAAGGAGAGAGTTGTCCTGACTGGATATCACCATTCTGAGTACGGAACAACTGAAACCACATCTCGTTAACTTCTGTGATTTCAGTTTGAGACATGTACAGCTTACAAGTGAATTCCTCAAGCACATGGAAGAGATCATCCTGTCGTGTCCAGTCTTTCCCCAAGTCACTGAAAGCTGTCTGAAACCTTGGATTGTTGATGAGGAGTTTGAGTCCTGTCACCTTTCCACGGCCACTGAAAGCGCTTACTGTGTCACAGCCTGTGTAGGAATGCAATCCCAATAAAGCTTTACAGATGTTTCTGCCGAGAGCACAAGCAACTCTTGTTATGTCAACAAGTCTGGTGCGGGTTGATGATCCACATCGGATGAACAGATTACAGTCTATGTCATCATGAAAAGCCAGACATCGCACCATGACGTCTGTGTCTTCTGAAGTTACTATCACAGAATGGAAACTTGACGATGCATGCTTACAATGTTGTAGCAAGCGTGTATCTGCTTCCTCTTGAGATGAACGGAGCTCGTCAACTTCAACTACAGCCCCACGGGTGATCTTGGTGCAGATATCCTCACATGTGACATAAAGTACCTTGTCTTTAAGTCTTATTCTGTAGGGCTCTGTTCCCCATTGCTCTGTGACGAATTTGATCAGCTTCGTCTTGCTGATGTCACAAGACAGAAGACGCCTCCATTGGTGTATTCGGTGACCGGGTGCAATGTTTGTGAAGTGGATACCTCCATCAGTCGACCTCAGTCGACCTTTTCTGCATCTTTTATCGATATCTGTTTGTAGACGTCGAATACCACATCAACCCTGTTGCTCCTTGCTGATGTATTCAGCACAGCTGAAAGAAGCATATCAGCCACTTCATCAAAAGTGAGATTCTCCCCTTTCAGCCTCTGTACAATACTCATGCCATCAATGATACACGCTGAGGGGTGTTGGACGTTTTCCGCACCAGAGACCTTACTTTCTAGCTTTCTGGCAAGGGCTGCTTTGTTGGTTTTCTTCATAGTACCATCACAGTTGGCCAAGGACGAGGGAAGGGGGCCTAGGGGGTGTTTCAGTACATCATTCATGTTCAACTTTCTGCTGGAAGCTACGAGTATCATCTGTCCAAACAGTTTATTGTCACTTTTGAGGACTTACTCCTTGTGAGGTAGTTTTCTGCTGATCCTTTTGTGGACATTATCAAATGTCTTCATCTGCATCTTTGGCAATCTGTCAAACAATGGTTTTTCTCATCCTTCAGTACGCTGTATGTGATAATCTGTATGTGATAATAATAATAACCCGCACGGTGCTCGTTGAATGCTGAGTGGCGAAGATGTGGTAGCGTGGTTGTGGAAGGTGGCGTCGTGTCGTGAATGGCGTGATCGTTGAGATGTTGGTTGTGGCAATGTTCGTTGTTGTTTTTGCACCAAATTAATAATAGCCAAAGAAAAACGACTATCTGAAGGATCGCAGCCCGAATGGATCACATATATTCCCTCTACACAACGGGTTTGGGCTAACTACACATGGACTGATCGATATATCTCACCTGAGGACCCTTTATGGTGTAATGTGAATTTCCACACCGTAACACTATTTCCTCCCCTTTTTACAGACTCGTCCCGAGTCGTCAAATCCTCGTGTACCATCATGTGTCATTCTCCCCTAATACGTTTTACCTTCAGATCCCTGAGTGCCACATTCATGGTATTTGTGTCCCCAAAATAAATAACCTGAGGGCTGAGTAACTTACTAACAAACACACTCATACGGACGACTTAAATAAATTGCCGGCGCGAAGACACACATGCCGGGGGCGCACTCATATTTACATCTAAACACCTTAACTTACAAATTTTACACTAAACCATGGCCCAGGATCAATGGACAATGCAGGCAGAATGGCATTTAGCAGGAGCCAGGCTGCTCGCATGCAGTCTCTGGCTCAGGCAATGCAGGTGACAGGAAATGTGGCCGGCTGCATACACGCAGTCCAAGGCCTCCCCCTTTTAAATGAACGCAGTGAACCACAACGGCGCATGAGCTGCGCAACGCAGTCTCTGTGCCAGCTCAAGTGGCACACGCAATGAACACAACGGATGGATGGATGGATGAATGGATGCAAACACGGTGCACGGGTCGCCACTGCAGACCCGTGTTGTCGCTGCCAACAGGGCAGTCCTCGCAAACTGCGCGACGATCCTGGCGCACATGGCATTGAACCAAAGGGGGGAGAAATGCAAAACAGAACGGGGCTGGTGGACATGGGCAGCAGGCATGGGCCAAGGCAAAGGCAGGCAGGCAAACAAGCCGGCAGACGAAGTGACCGGCACAGGCCTTGTAGCAAACACAGCCAGCAGACGATGTGGCCGGCACAGGCCTTGCAGTAACAGCCAGCAGACGAAGTGGCCGGCACAGGCCTTGCAGTAAACAGCCTGCCGATGAAGTGGCCAGCCTTTGCCTTTCAGTGGAACGAGTGCGGTGGTACTGGTGGTACTGGAACGAGTGCGGTGGTCCAGCGGCCCACAATGAAAGCGAAGGGATGGATGGTGCGGAGGGGTACACTTCCTAATCTACCCCGGGGCTTTCAACAAGCGCCTCTCGCTTAATCTATCGGTTCTAACAACCCAGATTCCCGTCGCCTGTGTTGGTGTCCTCGCAAATTTCGGGCCATGCCCTCAAATTTTCCTCCCGTGCCCTCACACGGTCTCATGGCTGGGACGCGTGGCTCTCTTGGCAGGAACTACCCTCTGCCAATTCCCCAACGATGGCACCCCCGGGCACTACACTGCCTCCGAGCCGACCAGCTCCCTAAACACCGGGGAGTGCCCTCCCTGGCGACTCCCCTGAAATGCTCACGTGGCAGGCTGGCACCCCGGGCCCCTTCCCTGGGTGCCCGTGCCCAATGCACTGCCCACGCGGCTAATGGCGCCCCGGGCCCCCGCATCATGCGGGCGCACCCATGCCCACTACGCTATCCCGGCCCCCCATGGGCCCTTGGCCTACGGCGGCCGACGAGCCTGGTGCCCGGGGTACCCACTCAGTGATACTCACCGTTCGTAGCCACGCTCTAAGCCTGTCAACAGGGCTCCTGCACCCCTCCAAACGGGTTTCGAGCCTACTTCCCCACCAACAGCAAAACGACTTCCATTTTGTCAATTTAACTGACCCCGGGGGCCCTGGGGCGGGAATCACTCCTCCCCCCCAATCACTCATCGCACCATGCATTCCCCATTCGCTCCATACACTCAGGCTCGCTGGCCTCACTCACTCAACAAGCCTCCACCTCACAACTCTTCAACACACACCGCTGATTTCTGCCATCCTGCTCACTAAATCCACTAACTAACTCGTGCTCCCACGTCGTCCCTTACACTACAGCACGTTCCATTTAACACTACGTAGCTAAGCTTCGTCCTCTCTACACACTCACAGTCTGTCACTGTCCTCAAATCATTATTTCCCATCTCCCTTCCTAAATCTCACCTAAAATCCCTCTACCTAATCCATTCCACGGGCTCCATGAGGACTTACCCCTGCCCCATGAAGCCGGTTAAGCTAAGCTAACCCTTCCCCCTAACTCGTGCCATTCCTGTGCCCGGGCAGGGGGGTCTTCCACCCATTGCCTGGGAATCCTGTTCACCCGAAAACGAGGCTTGCTTTTGTTTTCCATTTTTTTTTTGTCATGCGCGGCAACTCACAGCTCGCGCACGTTGCACCTTGCCCGTGATGTCATGCAGCTGTTTGTGTCCCTCTTCCCTCTTGGACGGTACCATCCGGCAGGGATTCACCCTCCTGCCGGATTCCAACCACACGTGTAGCCATGACGTCACCGTGCGCACCTCAGAAGCAAACCTCACACTCCGAGGGGCTCCCCACGCGAACACATGTGCTCTGCCCGTCCGTAACCTGCGCAGTGCGCTTTGCGAACAGAACACCCTGCGCAGGCCACGTTGAGTTTCACACACGCGCCCGCCTGGAGAACCCATCCGGTCCAAATCCGTAATCCTGCCTAACCTTTGTCCGTCCGCGGGATCGGCAACATTCACCGCTGGCGTTTCCGGACCGTGGTTCACTCCCGCAAGCGCACACGTGGCGGCCTCGTGCGTTGCACAGCACGGACCTCGCGCTCGCCGCTGAGTAAACCCGGCACGGTCCCCAAAACAGCTACGGCCGCTACCCGGCCTCCGTCCCTTATTTGTCGCCATCGTTGTCGCCATTCAACCCATGCACACCTGCGTGTCACGACACTCAGACTCCACTCCATCACACTCACACCCGGAGACGTGGCTGCATGTTCACGCATGCCGACCGTCATCTCCCTTACACACAGCGACCTCACACACGCTGTCCCCCTTTCACTCGGCCGTTCACTCACGTATGCCCTCTCACTCACAAACGTGGTTCCACTCACTCCCGGCCTTCCACTTGCACACGTGGCTCCTTCCACACACGGTGCCTCATCCACACACGGCGTGTTGGGAGGAACGCACTCCGGCACACTCGCCACCATACCACTCACACACGGGGTCGTACTCGCACCTTGCATGCTGGAAAGCACGCATCTCCGCACACTCGCAAACACACACACCTGCACAACCACACTGGGGATTCGTGTCCCCACAAGGGTCCCCGGAGTCTCTATACCCCCCAAGCTGCACGCACACCTGTCCACAGAACTCGCTCCCTCAACCTCGCTTGGCATGACCGAACCCACCTGGTCGTGACTCGCTTCAAGGGAGAATAGCGTCTCCCTCCGTTCCCGAAGGAGGCCATCCAGCTGCTTGCACCGGGTCATAAAACATTCTGCGAGCTCCCCCTCATCGTCCTCCACTATCTCAATGTGTGTGTGCTCGTCACTAACCCCGTCCAATTCGACCTCTATCTCCCGTGTCTCTGTACATTTTCTCTCCTTGGCCCTTATTTCTGTTTCTTCCTGGTTCCATTTTCCTTCCCATTTGAGTCGTTCTTCCTCTCTGAGCTTTTTGAGTTGTTCGTTCTCTTTCCGGAGTTTTTCAATCTCCGTGGACTTGAATTTTGCTCTCCCCTCGAGCTGGTTAATTTCAAACTCGTATAGTTTTTGTTTTCTCTCCCACTGTTCCTCCTGCTCTTCATTTTCCAGTCTTATTGTTTCTTTCAATTGGCTCATTTCCTTCCTGTGTTTCATTCGCTGTTCTCTCATTACTCTTCCTTGTTTCCTCTCCTGTCCTTCCTTCTCCAGTTTCATGGTTTGCTTCATTTGGTTAATCTCCTTTTTGTGTTTCATTTGCTGCTGTCTCATTACTCTTCCTTGTTTCCTCTCCTGTCCTTCCTTCTCCAGTTTCGTGGTTTTCTTAATTTGGTTAATTTCCCTTTTGTATTTCATTCGCTGTTCTTTGTCTATCTCCTCGCACTCCAGTCTCGCCTTTTCTTTCAATTGGTCAACCTCGGCTTCATGTTCCTTTTGTTTTCTATCCCATGTTCCTCTCGTTCTTCCCAATCCAATCTCATTGTGTCCTTCAATCTCCTGATTTCTCCTTCCTGCTTCATTCGTTCTTCCTTCATTACTCTTTCCTGCATCTCGTTATTTCTTTCAGTTGGCTGACTTCCTTCTCCTGTCTCAATCTTTGTTCTTTCAGTACTCTTTCTTGTTCCTCATTCTTTAATCTGGCCTTCACTTCCAGCTGTTCGATCTGTACAGTGTGGTTCCTTAACGTTTCATTTTCTGCTGCTGTTCTTTCTTCTCTCACCATCCTCAACTCATTTTGTAATTCCGTCACTTTGTTTTGGTGTTTCTGTAACTCAGAAGTTTTCTTTTCAAATTTATTTCTCATCTCCACACACTCCAACGTTGCTTTGGCTTCTAACTGTTCTTCCTTCTTGCCCTTGTGGTTTTCTACCCATCTTCCCAGTTCCTCTGTCTCCGTTTTTACCTCCAGTCCCAGCTTATCAACTCTCTTCATCATGTCTTGAAGTCTTTTCTTACACACCACCGTTACGACCTTCAATCCCTCCTTTGTCTCCTCCTGGCTTTCTTTTAATTTTTCTATTGCCTTCGTTACCTCGTGTCTCGTCTTACACGTTTCGGTCTCCCCGTTTAATTTCTCCCCTTTGTGTCACCGTCACGTCCTCTGTCACGACTCTCGCCCAACACGTCTCCCGTATTAATCGGTCCGTTCCCGCCTCCATTGCGGGCCTGACAGCCGTTGCACTCCCTCCCAGCTCGTTCGCCCCAGCACGTGGCGTCGCCATTATGCCCGCCGTTGTCCGCGTTTCGCTCCCCGCAATTGCCATTATGCCTGCCTGCAGGCCTATGCCCATGTTCTGCATCTCACCCCGTCGTATTTGCGTATTTGCCTCCATGTTTTCATTCATGCCTTTTATTTCGTTTTTCATTTGTTGCGCATTTCCATCCATCTTGTTGTTTATTTCTTTAGTGTTTGTATCCATCTTTCCGTTCATGCCTTTTATTTTGTTTTTCATTTCATTAGTGTTTGTATCCATCTTTCCGTTCATGCCTTTTATTTCGTTTTTCATTTCATTAGTGTTTGTATCCATCTTTCCGTTCATGCCTTTTATTTCGTTTTTCATTTCATTAGTGTTTGTATCCATCTTTCCGTTCATGCCTTTTATTTCGTTTTTCATTTCATTAGTGTTTGTATCCATCTTTCCGTTCATGCCATCTATTTTTTTCATTTAACTGTCGCGCATTTGTTTGCATCATCAGCATCAGCTGTGCGATGTCCGATGGCCCAAGCAGGATCGATCCGCCATTATCGGTCGTAGTTTCGCTGGGGGCCGGGGAAGGGCCTTGACGAGGGAGGGGTGGGGGGGGTGTCATCCATCGCGGCTGCTGCCGCGCCCATTTCAGGCTCCGGGTTCGGTTGGGGAAATTCATCCTGCACGGACATGTCCTGCCCTCGGGGCTTTCGTCCTGGGCCATGGATTCTTCCAATTCTACATCCATCTCTAATACCCCCGGCACCCGTTCGCGTTGAGACTTCATCTTATTTCACATAACGGGATTAATTTTTTAAAAAGCTCGTATTTTGGAGGGAGCGGGGGGGGGGGGGTCGCCTCGCACAACCCTGGTCCGATCCCCATGAATTAGCCTGGAGATGGGAGAGTTTGTTTCCCGCTCGCTGACACCACTGTTGTGAATTTTGGCCCGTCCGGCGTGCGACGAACGCGTGTAGCCAAAAGCGGCCGCCTCGCCCACCGGAACGGACAATTCAGTCGTGACCCTCTGGGAACTACCGCCCGGAGCCAGTCACGGGTGGGGGTTTAACCTCACCACAACTCAGTCCGCATTCAACCCGCGCAAAATAGGGTCCGGTCGCCGAATGGTCGATTTACCTAAGTACCCGCGCGAGTCGCGTACCAAGGAGTTGTACCACGCCACAGGTCGACTCTGGACACGAACCGCTTGAGCGGCCCGTTCCGTACTACAGGGATAACAGAGCGGAGTTATCGTCGACCTTGACGGTTCAGATTAGTTACCGGGAACTTACACCCACGACCAATCCCTTACGTGATGCAAGATGGAGAGTCAATAAAAGGAAAAAGACGCAACGAAACGGGAAACAGTTCAACAAGCAAGCACTTTTAATACGGACACACGGAAGCACGTATTTTACAGTCATACAATATGCAAGCAACAAAGAAACAAAAGCAAGAATGACGCCAGAGTTAATATCGAATAAAACTTACACACGGCAACACTTACACAGTTTTACTTACAGGACTGGCGCCACCCACAGACATTTACACAAAACCCCAAAAGAAAATGAGTCGCGACTTCCCTGGGCGCGTCGTCCCTCCTCCCACGACCGTCGGCGTGGTCGCGCCTGGCCCCGACTCCTCTCGCGGTCTGCGAGCTCGTGCCGTGCCTCCCGTCTGTGCCTCAGTGGACAGGCCGCACGCCAAACCGCGAGCGCAGGACCAGAACGAGCCAAGACCCAGCGTCCACAGCTGCCAGAGCAGACGAGTGCAGAGGAAGAGGAAGAGCCATCGAGGAAGAAGAAACGCGAAGCCAGGACCAGGACGAGAGAAGAGGGAGTGAGATTCATGAGGAAGAGAAGAAGAAAAAAGAAGCAGCCCCAGAAAACGCGAACCCTCCTCGTCCGTTCCTTTTGTAGCGCGGGGCCCCGCCCTTCGCTCCGCCCCGTTTCTCGGCTCTACCTTTCTTCGAGGTGTTTCCAGACAGCTCTCGAAGGGGGGCGTGCCCCCACTCCGACCGCCTCACGCTGTTCATCCACCAATTGGCGGCGAGCTGCCCTGCCCCTTTCCTTCACACCAAGCGCGGGGAAAAATGGCGGGAAAACCCCACAAGCGTTGTTGGTTTTTGTTCTTGCCCGCGCCCGCACGGTGCTCGTTGAATGGCGAGTGGCGAAGATGTGGTAGCGTGGTTGTGGAAGGTGGCATCGTGTAGTGAATGGCGTGATCGTTGAGATGTTGGTTGTGGCAATGTTCGTTGTTGTTTTTGCACCAAATTAATAATAGCCAAAGAAAAACGACTATCTGAAGGATCGCAGCCCAAATGGATCACATATATTCCCTCTATACAACGGGTTTGGGCTAACTACACATTGACTTATCGATATATCTCTCCTGAGGACCCTTTATGGTGTAATGCGAATTCCCACAACCGTAACAATATATTAGTTTCGCCCCATCTCTCAATGGTGAAGAATCATTAAAAAGTTCTCGTAGTCGGATCCGGATTTAGATTTTCACCAAAATCTAATCCGTTCGTCCTTGTCACTCACCGAACGTGTCCACCAAGTTTCATATGAATCTGCCCATAATGTCTGGAGATATTGTGCGAAATATCATTGTTGACCCGATCTCTCAATGGTGAAGAATCACTTTAAAAATTCTCAGATCCAGATCCGGATTCAGATCTTCACCAAAATTAAACGTTGCTCTTCATGGCCGGTCACCTTCACACACACAAAAAAAATTCAGAACTTGAAAACTGTGGCCAGAAATCGTGTGACAGACACAGACAAACAGACAAACACTCCTGACCAACATAGTGTTGCGGGCCGGGGGTCAGTGGCGAGAACGTCCACCAGGTGGGGGGGGATTGCATCGTCTCCCATGAAACTCCCCGGAATTGTCGGCCGTCGCTCGGGATAACTCTGTGAGGCGGCGGGTCGCTTAACCGACCGTGGACGCCAATACCTCCACCACGTAGCTTAGGGTCTTTTTGTCTGGAACCAATTTACTTAATTATCTACGCGGTGTCGTCCACCGGAGAACCACGCCCTTGGCACGTCTTACTCGAACCGGGTCACTTTTCTGACTGCGGTAGAGTTCCATCTACCGACTACCAACTCCGGTTCGGGTGCAGCCGAGCAGAAACTGCCAAAGCCGTGCCGGCTGGGATGAACGGATTAACGGGAACAAAGACCCGGCTAAAACTCAGATCCGAACCATGCTGGACCAATTCAAGAAAGGACGGAAACAAACTGGGGACATTTCTGCAATTGTTTATTTACAATAAAAAGACACAGGGAAGACAACGCGGATATGCAAGTAATATTTACAATTATCAAAAGCAAACACTTAAACAGTTTCTGCTTATAAGACGGGCCCACACGCAGACACACACACAAATGAAAATAAACCCAGAGTTCTTTATTGGACCCTCGCAGCCGAGGAGAGAGACGAGCTGGGGGTCAGAGTTCAGCTGGGTACCTGACCGTCGGAGGAAGGGGGTGCTCCGTGGTGCGGCACCTGACAATGGTCGTTGGTTTGGTCCCCAGTCGCACGTGTGGGACTCGTGGTTCGTGGCGGAGCTCGGGTGGTGAATAGCGGGGTCCACGGAGAGGAGTCAGGGTCGCTCTTTCCTTTCCTTGTCGAGGGCCAGCAGGGACACGTTCACCCCCTTCATGACCTTCTGCTCAACCCTCCCCTTCAAAAGAACTGCACGCTCAACAACAACCCTCAAAGCCCCATCCAAAACCTTGTCAGAAACCCGTGGAGAGCTTCCTCCAAGACGCTTCTTCCTCACTCGACTCTCAACCATCACAACCCTGTCAAAAACCTCAGAACAACCTTCGTAACAACCCCCTGCCTCAGAGAGTGCTCGGGAATTTATGGACCTCCCTCAACGGGGCGGGGCTCGCTCGAACAGACGTCACTCTCCGCCCTGATTGGACAGGCTCCTACGGGTTCGCCCTTTCTGGGCGGGGTTTCGGCCCCTGACGGGAAACCCCACCCACTCTTCCACACGGGTTCATACTTGTCGAGGAACAGTATCAATGTTGCAAAGGTCGTCGTGAAAGAGTTACGTCTGTGGAAGCCGAGAAACAAGAACAGCGAGATCCCACCTCAGCAGGTCAGGGTGCGAGAAGGCAGCCGGTTGGCGGTGGATCGTGCCGGGGGATGGGATGGTTGTTGGATGGTTGTTAGATGGTTGTTAGATGTAATAACCTAACTAAAATAAATCACAACGCACGCCTTTGATTCTCCCACTGGACAAAAGGAAGGGGATCTGACTACACACAAACTTAACGTCATAACTGACTTTTGGGACTTCTGTGTGTTGGATGCAAATGGTTTCCAGGTCCGTAACAATAGTTAGGGGGAAAAAAATTTCACCAAGTAACAAACAGACAGAGAGGGGTGAAACTCCTTCACCTTCGGTGGTGGAGGTAAAAAGGAGGTGGTTTCAAACAAAGGAAGTGGAGGTAAAAAGGAGGTGGTTTCAAACAAAGGAAGTGGAGGTAAAAAGGAGGTGGTTTCAAACAAAGGAAGTGGAGGTAAAAAGGAGGTGGTTTCAAACAAAGGAAGTGGAGGTAAAAAGGAGGTGGTTTCAAACAAAGGAAGTGGAGGTAAAAAGGAGGTGGTTTCAAATAAAGGAAGAGGTGGTAAAAAGGAGGTGGTTTCAAACATAGGAAGTGGAGGTAAAAAGGAGGTGGTTTCAAACAAAGGAAGTGGAGGTAAAAAGGAGGTGGTTTCAATAAAGGAAGAGGTGGTAAAAAGGAGGTGGTTTCAAACAAAGGAGGTGGAGGAAAAAGGAGGTGGTTTCAAACAAAGGAGGTGGAGGTAAAAAGGAGGTGGTTTCAAACAAAGGAAGAGGAGGTAAAAAGGAGGTGGTTTCAAACAAAGAAAGAGGAGGTAAAAAGGAGGTGGTTTCAAACAAAGGAAGTGGAGGTAAAAAGGAGGTGGTTTCAAACAAAGGAAGTGGAGGTAAAAAGGAGGTCGTTTCAAACTAAGGAAGTGGAAGTAAAAAGGAGGTCGTTTCAAACTAAGGAAGTGGAGGTAAAAAGGAGGTCGTTTCAAACTAAGGAAGTGGAGGTAAAAAGGAGGTGGTTTCAAACAAAGGAAGTGGAGGTAAAAAGGAGGTGGTTTTAAACAAAGGAAGTGGAGGTAAAAAGGAGGTGGTTTTAAACAAAGGAAGTGGAGGTTAAAAGGAGGTGGTTTCAAACAAAGGAGGTGGAGGTAAAAAGGAGGTGGTTTCAAACAAAGGAGGTGGAGGTAAAAAGGAGGTGGTTTCAAACAAAGGAAAAGGAGGTAAAAAGGAGGTGGTTTCAAACAAAGGAAGTGGAGGTAAAAAGGAGGTGGTTTCAAACAAAGGAAGTGGAGGTAAAAAGGAGGTGGTTTCAAACAAAGGAAGTGGAGGTAAAAAGGAGGTCGTTTCAAACTAAGGAAGTGGAGGTAAAAAGGAGGTGGTTTCAAACTAAGGAAGTGGAGGTAAAAAGGAGGTGGTTTCAAACTAAGGAAGTGGAGGTAAAAAGGAGGTGGTTTCAAACTAAGGAAGTGGAGGTAAAAAGGAGGTGGTTTCAAACTAAGGAAGTGGTCTGGACATTGAACTGGTATGTTTTATTTATTTATTTGGTCTAATTCCTGTACATATTGATAAGGACCGGATATTCCTCTTCCCACCTCGTCGAACATTCACGATATTTACTCTAAATGGAGTAAATGGGGAATAAGG
The DNA here is from genome assembly GCF_056783735.1 of Eptatretus burgeri. NCBI lineage: Eukaryota > Metazoa > Chordata > Myxini > Myxiniformes > Myxinidae > Eptatretus > Eptatretus burgeri. The sequence goes on from NC_140961.1 coordinate 34,453,505, forward strand.
TCATTTTTAACAAGTTTTCTGTGCACAAAACACTTAAAAGATGATGATGTGTTCGACATGACGAACCTGAGGTGATTGAGGCTCCACGATGGTGCACATCACGTGACACAAACAAGGGCTCTGATTGGTGGAGATTTAAAAATCAGATCGCAATTCATGTTTCATCCTGAAGTGGGGGATAAATCATCCTCCAACCCTCAAGGTTACAGAACATCTAAACCGGCAGGAATGAAGAGGTAAACCTTTAGTAGATGATACATCTTATCTTGTTCTGTGAATATTAATATTTATATTTTAGAACTTCGATCTGGGAACCAAACTGAACGGTAAATGGTCTCAGGTTGTAACTCAGATCGGCTGTCTTGGTAAGAGGGAGCAGGAGGTGATGGTCGTGGAACAAATCCTTGGATTATCCCAACATGACCTGTGATGGGACAATGGATTTTACCTCCTCACGAACTGTCAATGTTCATGAAATGTTTATCATCATTCAGATGTTTTAAAAACCACACACCACACTCACACCACTCACCACACACTGGACACCACACAGTGCTGGATTAAGCCTCGGCTGGCCCTAAGTCACATTTTGAAGTTTTCGAGAATGGCCTGAAAATTTTAAATTAGATCTCGGGCTCATGGAAATGGACCCCAGACAAAAGATGAACCGATTCAAGAACAAAATATTTCATACAAAAAAAGACATATTTAATGTGAAAATAATTTTTGGCCCGAATTTTTGGCTGGCCCGAAGGCACATGCCTTGTCTGCCTAATGGTTAATCCAGCACTGGCACCACTCACCACACTCACACCACTCATCACACACCACTCACCACACACTGGGCACCACACACCCCACTGGACACCACTCACCACACACTGGGCACCACACACCCTACTGGACACCACACACCCCACAGGACACCACACGCCACACTCACCACACACTGGACACCACTCATCACACTCACACCACTCACCACACACTGGGCACCACACACCCCACTGGACATCACACACCACACTCACCACACACTGCACACCACTCATCACACTGACACCACACACACCACTCACCACACACCAAACACCACACTATCACCACACTCCACACGGACACCAAACTGACACCACACACCACACGGACACCAAACACCACACTGTTACCACACACCACACAGACACCCCACACCACACAACACATTTTGATTACCTTCTTCATGTCCCCCTTTACCCACAAGTTAACTCCTTGTTGTTGTAATAAAACTCCGATCTCTAATTTATCACCTGATTCTGAAACTGAACCTCCACCTGCTCTCTTCTCTCCTCTAGATGATACGGAGGTTTATGACTAACGTCACCGGTACTCTTTGTAACATCTCCCGTGTTCCCGAGAACCGCGGCTGCCTCCGCCAGGCCGGTGTACAAGATGCCTTGAAATTTTACTCCAACCTGGATGATGATCTGTTCAAACTGCAGGCTTTGTTGATCACAGCACACGTGGTGGACAGCTTGGATTGTGATCCTCTGGGGAACTCCACAGGTGATGATTTCAACTTCCCTTCTCACTTACACTGTTCAACCTAAGAGGAGAAACCGGGGTTTGATTTCATTACTCCATGAATATAACAATGGAATAACTGGATCGATTAATAACAATGGAATACCTGGATCGATTAATAACAATGGAATACATGGATTGATTAATAACAATGGAAAACCTACATTGATTCATAATGGTGGAACACCTGGATCAATTCCTTTTGATGGATTTTGACATTTGAATCTCGTCCAGTTTTAGAGTGTAAACGAGTTTTAAACAAAGGTATTTATATAATTATATCCCCAATTACTAACATTTGCTTTGATGTGGATTATGACAGGACGTGCAGTCACGATAAAATAATCGAAAAATAGATGTAGATTGTAGGAGATCACCGCAGCAGATTACAGTCGATATACATTGTAGTAGATCACCGCATCACATAACAGTCGATGTAGATTGTAGTAGATCACCACAGCAGATAACAGTCTATGTAGATTGTGGTAGATCACCGCATCAGATCACCGCATCAGATAACAGTCGATGTAGATTGTAGTAGATCACCGCATCAGATAACAGTCGATGTAGATTGTAGTAGATCACCGCATCAGATAACAGTCGATGTAGATTGTAGTAGATCACCACAGCAGATTACAGTCGG
>NC_140961.1:34456210-34542334 GCF_056783735.1 Eptatretus burgeri
TTCCTTGCCTGGTTTTACTGACACGTTTAAGTGTTTCAAATGAAGTGCAGGATTAGTAAACCCAAGATTTGATCACAGAACCCACATTTCACCCCAGAGCCCGACGTGAACAACATAGATTGGTGTTAAAGAGGAAACACCAACATGTCTTGTGTACAGAGAGGATGAATTAAGAGGGAATCAAAGAAAAAGGTGAAACTTGAACTGTTTACTGAAAGCACCTTGTGTTGAGGATGAGTCATGATGAGTCATGAGGGTTTATGGTTTGAGTTACTGGTTCATTACTCTGGCAACACGAAGTGAAAAGTGGGGTGAAACAATTGGTTCATGTCCGTCCGTCTGTCTGTCTGTCTGTCTGTCTACAAACGTCAGTTTATGATCAAGGAACTACCTATTTAAATTGAACGTTGTGTTTTTAACACGAATCGGTAAACAAACCTGCTGTTTTACCGGACTTTGGCGATGAATTTGTCCCGCTCGCACATGCACAGAGAGGAGTGAGATGATATTTTACATGGTCTACCTGTCTGGCAGTCAAACAAAGTTGGAAAATCATTCCAAACAGGAAACCTACTGTTTTAAGGACGTCATAAAGGACACAAACAACAGGCATTAACAGATTAATGTAACGTGTTTGATACGGTGTGTCATCGACACTGTGTCAATGATGGTAAAACCCTGAATTAAATATCTTTATGACTTTTATAATCTTTATTTGAATTAAATTGAATTGGTATGAACTTGAACACTGTACAACATAAATCGCCTTCCTAATACTTCCAAGAACATTCAGTTTTGCAGGACAGTAAACCCTCCAATATTGTGGGTTTTAATATCGTGGGTTTCGACCAATCACAGACAACCAATTGTGTTCCGATTTTGTTATCGCAGGATTTGATTTCGACCAATCACAGTTTTTGAGCTGAGATGAGTCATGGATTTCTTCCCGTGCATGAATGATAACCTCCCATTACGAGCCTTGTCTTGTTCCCCATTCACCACTTTTAATGAGCCCAAATGTAAAGTGATGGAGAACGTTAATTGTGCCCAAAGGCAGAGAAAGGTTATGACGTTGGGGGAAAAGTTAGAGTTGTTAGATTGGTTGGCTCGAGGTGAAAATGCGGCATCTGTGGAATGCCATGGCCAGGTCAATGATTGTAGATATAACCTTCCCCATTGTGCAATTCTTCATTCCGAAACTTTCATTTTCCTTCAAACCTCATTCCAAAGCTTCATTATCCTTCAAACCTCATTCCCAAACCTTCATTTTCCAAATCCATATTCGAATCTTATTCCCAAACCCTGAATTTCCAACACTCGGACTCAAACCCCCATTCTCAAACACATTCTCAACCGCAGCTCATGAAACAAGAAAGGGTGAATGGATTTATGAAGGAGCAGGTTTTCAACAATGACGAGATGGTATTATTCTGGAAGATGATGCCATCTCGTACACCTTGCTCTCCGAGCATCGAAGATTGCAGCTGAAGGTAAGGTGACTTAAGGATTGTGTTACTCTTCTCTTTTGTGGGTTATGGCAATGCTGCAGGTGCCTTCGTCGTAAAGCTAATGCTGTATTTCTGTTTGCTGAATCACCTTCCCCATTCACCCTTTCCCCATTCACCATTTCCCCGCTCATCCTTTCCCATTCACCCTTCTCCGCTCCCCCTCCCTCGCTCCACTCCACTCCACCCTCCCACCTCTAACAGCATCATCCCGTAATATGTTTACTCTCACCCACCTCGCTGTTTTTCAATAAATTTAAAAGATAAATCTCTTGTGTTTTGTTCATTCCCCTCACCAGAGGAGAGGGTATTGCATTTGGGTCTGTCTGTCTGTCTGTCTGTTTGTTTGTTTGTCCACACAGAACTTCAGTGCAGTTTTTCTCTGCAACCGCTTGTCAGATTGACACAGAATTTTCACCATCGGAGCAACGACTCATGTAGATGGTTTTAATTATAATTCTGATATCATGGGTCATTTGGTGTGGCAGCCATGTTGGAAAAATGGAAAACCTTTGGACCTCTGTATCTTTGAAACCGAACCATGGAAAAAATTGAAACTTGGCACACAGCAAATGCTCCTGATGGGAAAGAAGTATGATTTTTGTATGATGTCATTGGTGCCTTCATGATGACGTCATAATTAGATGTGGAATGCTACATCCGATCATTATGAAAATTTTAGGGGGTCGTCTTGGGATAAATTGGTCGAAAGAAAAAAATAGATGACATCATCAGTCATGTGGTTCAGCAGCCATTTTTATTTTTTTTAAACCTTCAAAAATCTTTTCTGAAATGGCTGAACAGATAAAGTCGAAACTATACCGCTCTGACCGCCTATCCATGTGGAACAAAAGGTTCCCGCTTATGACATCATGTCACATGATTTGGCAGCCATATTGGATTTACCCTTGAACCTTCAAAAATCTTATCCAGCACATCTGGACAGATGGAGGGGAAATGGAACATCAATGTTCTCCAAGCTTTGTGGATATCAGGGAATTCACAAATAATTGATAGGTCACATGGTCTGGCAGCCATATTTGATTGAATGAAAATCTTTTTAAAAAATGATTTCTCTTGAATTGCTTCATCGATCAACGTGAAATTTCAAAATTATGATCTACTTGTGATGATGAATCTATATTTTAAATTTCAACCTGACTGGACTCATGGTCTGGCAGCCAGAATTATTTAGGTTTTCGAATCTGGGTTCCTTTTGATGATATTTTTTGCCTTTTTGTGCTTACCATGTAATTCATTCATAATTAGAGTTGTATATTTTACAAACCATATTAAACTATTTAAAGATTGTGCTGGAGGGAGGAAATGTTCGTGTTTTATTCAAGGAGAGCCCCCATCAACCCCTTCGAGCCAGTACCAGTTCATAGATGTGAAGAAGTTTCTGGAAAAGTTTTCCATCAAACTCAGCAAAGTGACGTGCATATTGATCCAGACGGTTGTTCTGGAGCCACTCGGCCACTTCTGGTGGTCCCCACTTCAGAACTCCTGGGGGAAGAATTGAGTGGGCGGGGGTGGTGGGAGGAGGCAGTGGCTTGAAATGAAGGTTGATGGAACCACCTATTATTTTACTTCATTTTCTGTCCACTCACGTCAGAGTAAATTTTTTTAGAAACAATTCAAAATATTCAAGGAAAATAGTCTTAATTGTGAGGGCTAGTTTATTCTATATACCGCTTCAGGTACATCAGATGAATGAATGAACAAAATGTTGATTTAAATATCTTTTACTAATATAATATTGTTGTAATCAAAGAGATGGGATGTGCCACCACTGCCCATTGCAAACCTATAAATTCAAATCGTGTGTTACAATCTCCCACATCAAAATTCAAATCGATATTCCCAATTCCTCACGCTGAACAGTGTCGGCAAAACGAACACAACAGACGGTTATCAAAGTTTCTGAGAAAAAAAAACTGAATGAAGGATTCCAGTCACAATGACCTCAAATCTCATGAATGTTCGAGTCAAGATCATCATCCAGAGGAACTTCAACCTGTTAGAGGTGGTTGGGACCATACTCTGTGCAGAGTGTTAGCGCAGCTGAAGCAGTCTCCTTGGCTATTGGGCACAATCCTGGACGGGTCACCACTCCAACACAGTATAACAGCATGCTGGCACTCATTTGGCCGACCTCGGAAGGATGACAGGTCGACTGTTATGACTGTTAGAGGATGACTCGGTCGAGGATGACTGTTCGAGATCCCGAATCCTAGATTTTCCTTCAAGGTCACAACCCATCATTTCTTTCACGTGGGTCACAAATGTGAGGAATTCCATAATCAAAGGACCATTACCCTCTAACCTCTCAACAGGAACATTCAAAGGTTCATGGAGTTGTTGCAACGCCTCACCTCAAAACAACCACTTTGATCTCAGGACCCAAAAGCAGTGTTAAAGTCACCGATCATTTCAATTGCATCTCCATAAATGTCATCTACCTAATCACGTGCAGGCTCTGCAAGAACATCTTCATCGGTGAAATGGATGGATCAAAAAAAATGTCTCCAGTGACTGGAGCAGAGAGATGAGAACAAGTGGTTTCAAGATGTAATGGCCAGGCAACTGAATGCTGCTCGATAACTGTTGAGGGATAAGGCATTGGTTTGATACAGAATTAAACTTCATAACATTTACGGTTTTGAACGGATGGTTGAAGTCAGTTTTGAGAAAACACCACATCCTGTTCAGGAAAAGGAGTGATGAGAGAGGAGGATGTCAAGGACAAACATGGTTTGGGTTCCTTTGTATTTTACTTGCCTCGGGTGGAGAAGTCTCATCTTGCTTGGAATACGACTTCCTCTCTGGCTTGACAGGATTAAGAGACCACCTCTCTTCAAAGACCACATTTTTGCGGTTCCCTCGAGTGGTCATTTAATCCAGGTTTGACTGCACCATATTCCTTCAAATATTGTATCACATTCACATTTTAAATATATAATGAACAGCATGTATCTGTGACATGATTGATCATCATTGTAAAACTCACAAGGATAATAAATGACCAGTGACCAAAAACAATGTTGGTTGTAATCATAGAATCATCATCCCACTGTGTAAAACTAGAAAACATGTTAAAATGTAAACGCCGTCCACATCCGTTTTGCACTCAAACTGAACTTGATGAAAATAATGAAAAATTAAAATGTAAAATTTATTAATTAGGGCGACTCCATATTCTCATGTTAAAGGTTTGTTAAAAAATTGATGACAAAAGCTCAAATGGTAAAAATAATGAAAAAGAAAACATGTCTGAGCCAATCTCCACCAACTTTTTCATAAATGCTGGGGGTACCTACTCGGGCTTGGTCACGGGCATAACCCCCCTCCTCCCGAGGGTGTGATTCCCTGTGTGATAAGCAGGTCGTCATATTGGGGGGAGAGGGTCTTTGTATCTGCATTAAAATAATGGAATTCACTATGTGTATATATGTGTGTACGTCTGATCGGTATGAAATCAAAAATGGCTCGGCCAACCTGGGGAGACGACCTGCAATTCGACCGGGTGCATGTGCAATCAAACAATCTACTCCTGAGTATCTCTCCCTGGTTACTCCCTCCTCCAGTATGACAGACCTGAGTCTCGTCCTGGTGGAGGAGTTGCTCTCTTCATCAAATATTCAATTCCTCACTCTCCATGCACTGCCCTCACTCCTCCCAACCCCCCAGGAATACCTCTGGCTACGGCTTCCCCTCCACTCCCACCTCATGTTTATATATGTGTGCTGTACCGTCCACCAAACAGTGATGACTCCATTTACACCTCACTACCCGAAAACATGGACCAACTTCTATCTTCTCATCAAAACTCTCTTCCTCATATGTGGTGACTTCAATTGTCAACATGCCAGTTTGCTCGGTGTGGGTACCTCTCTCACCTGCCATGGTACTTCAGCAAAAGACTTCTGCGACTCATTGGAACCGACTCATTTGTTCAACTTCCCAACCCGGATCTCAATCTATGGTACTCCATCTCTTCTGGATCTGATTTTGACAAATTTCCCTGAATATATCTGCTGTTCTTCCCCCGCTCCAATTGGTTCTTCTGACCACGTCCTTGTGAAAGTAAGCATTTATCTGGCTGTTATTAGAGAACCTCCCCAGCACCATCGAGACTGGCATTTCACTCAGGCTGACTGACAGGGTCTCCAAGCAGCTATCAAACTTCTGGACTGATCTCCAATCGCTACTTTCTCCAACATCACCTCGTCCTGGGAATTCTTTCAAAGAAACTTGCTCTCTCTCTCTCTCTCTCTCTCTCTCTCTCTCTCTCTCTCTCTCTCTCTCTCTCTCTCTCTCTCTCTCTCTCTCTCTCTCTCTCTCTCTCTCTCTCTCTCTCTCTCTCTCTCTCTCTCTCTCTCTCTCTCTCTCTCTCTCTCTCTCTCTCTCTTTCTCTCTCTCTCTCTCTCTCTCTCTCTCTCTCTCTCTCTCTCCCTCTCTCTCTCTCTCTCTCTCTCTCTCTCTCTCTCTCTCTCATGCACAGATTTATCCACTCTGGTCATCAGTTATTCTACCCTTCCTCCTGCCCATGGTTCACTGAAGCTTGTGGTGAGGCAGTTGTCCTGAAACAACTTGCCTTTGCCTCATGGAAAGCAAACCCAACTGAGGGTAATCTCAGTTCCTTCCATAAAGCTCGGAACAAGTGTGTGTCTACCCTCAGGAGAGTCAGAACACATCTTTCTCATCTCAAGTCTGAACTCTCAAGCCTTTCTCTCCCTCCTCCAAATCCTGGTAGCATCTAATCAAATCTGTTTCTGGTGTATGTTCCCCCTCCATCCCTCCCTTACCTAAAATGGCCGCATTGCTGATACCGCATGGCCGCACTGCTGAAAAGGTTGAATGTCGAAACTCGGTGTTTGCATCAATATCTTGTGTACAAAACTCATCGCTTTCTGTACCCACCTTACCCAGTCACACCCAACTGTCCCTGGACTCTGTGTCCTTTTCTCCTGACAAAATGGAGAGTTTGCTGTCAAGCCTCGACTCAGATTCTGCAAACGGTCCAGAAGGCATGAGCCCATGTGTCCTAAAAACCTGCTCTTCTGCTCTTGCTCATCCTCTCTGTTCTATTCACACTCTCATTTGCTCAAGGTCATCTGCCATCTGCTTGGAAATCAGCAAACATTACTGCCCTGCATAATAAAAGGTGCAAAAACAGATCTCTGCAACTTCAGACCAATCAGCCTTCTCCCAATCATCAGAAAGGTTATGGAATCCATCATCGCTGAAGACATTAAATCCTTCCTCTTCTCCAATGGCTTGATTTCTGATCATAAATTTGGTTTCAGACCAGGTACTCTACCCTGGTTATGCTGCTTCTGCTCTCCCCACAATGGATGGAGGTCTTCATGCCAGACAGGAGATTAGAGCCATATCCCTCGACATATCACGTGCTTTTGACATGGTCTGACACCCTGCCATGCTCACCAAACTCTCTTCCTATGGTGTCCAAGGCCATCTCCACTCATGGCTTGTTGACTTCGTCTCCTGCCACAGCCAACGTGTGGCCCGAAATGGAGTTCTTTCATCCCTTCTTCCGGTCCAGGCTGGAGTTCTTCAAGGCAGCATTCTCAGCGCTTTTCTTTTTCTGGTTTTCATCAATGATCTCTCCGACTCTCTGGAAAATCCTCTTTTTCTCTTTGCTGATGACGCCACCCTCTGTCGTACCATCTGTCATCCCTCAGACCAGCAATCAGCAGCTTCTTCGCTCACTGCAGATCTGGATAAAATCACAATCTGGTCCAACACGTGGAACATGTCTTTCAATCTGGACAAATCTCACACTCTCACTATGTCTCTCTGAAAGGACCGTTTAGAACACCCCCCCCCCTTTCTACTTTCTCAACAATCCTCTGGATGAAGTCCTTTCATTCAAGCTTCTGGGTCTCACAATCTGCGATGATCTTTCCTGGGAAAGCCTCCAAAGCCAGTCCCCGACGAGGAAACGTCCATCTTGAAAAGTCCTTCCTCGGCCCATCTGAGCTCCTGACCACATACAAAGGTTTCGTCCACAGCCTGATGAAGTACTGCTCTCCCCTCTGGACTGGTGCTCCTGCCTCTCACCTTTCTCGGCTTCACGCTGTGGAAACCAAGGCATTTCGGATCATTGGCATCTCCCGCTATGAGGATGAATCTTTGGGCCTCTCACTTTCTTGTCACAGGCAGGTCGATGGTCTTTCTGTATTCTACCATCTCCTCTCCGGTCTCGTCCCCCTCTGTGATATGTCCCCTCCATCTTTCCGCAGGGTGCTTAAGGTCCGCCAACAATCCCCTTCTGCTAAAACTACCAAAACCACGAATCACTGCTCACCTTCACTCTTTCATTCCTCTTTTTTCCTGCCTTTGGAATAAACTCCCTCACTCTCTTCAATCCCATTCTTCTCTCCAGACCTTCAAAACAGCTGTTCATCACCACCTCTTATCTTCCTCCATCCAAAACATCGATCTTTTCTCCCCCCATTAATCCACCCCAATCCCACCTGCTTCAAATTCCCTGATTTCCTTCCTGAAAATCCCTGTAATGTCCATCTTGTTTCCCCCGTGTTCCCCACCCCATCCCTCTCCCTTCCACAGTTCTAATGTCTGTTCCGCACTGTTTTGTCCTTCCCTCCCCCCCCCCGCCTTGTCTTATGCCCCCCTTGCTGTGCATTGTGTGTTAGCTCAAATACGAACCTCGACAATGTATACAAAAAAAAAAGTGGTTGAACTATTGATCCTGCCTAAAGGCCCAGTCACACCTTGACGTTTTAGCCAGCGATGGCAACGTATTAGAATGTATGTAAAACGCTGGCTTACGTTGAACTTTTGATGTTTTTTTTTAAAGATTCGGACGTACTCATAACGACTTGGTCTTATGTATAACGTATTAGTAACGGACACATAACGTTTCGTTGTGTTATAGATAACTTATACCAACGAATGCTGAACCTGTTGTCGGCCTACACAACCTATGCCCAACGATAGTCTAACTTAGGCATAGCGCGTTGCACGCATCGCCGACGATGTCGTGACGCAGGTTATGAAAAGGCCGCACAACGATTCAAATCATAACTGCCATAGAAATGGAAGTGTCAACATCGCGGTCACACCTTGGCGATCTCGCCAGCGTACGCCGACCTCTGAAAAATGCGTCTAAAAGGCTGGGGCACGTCGAATACGGTTTGGGTAAGTTTGGTATACGTGAATAGAACGCTAAAGTACGCTATCATACGTCGTAGTAAGTGGAGTACGTCTTGTAATTTTGAACATGTTGAAAATTTTACGACGTACTTGCCGTATGACACACGTTCCGCATGCGATGGGAATAAGTTGTACGCACGATATGCGATCGTTGACACATCGACACACGTTACTTGTAAGGTGCTCATAAGTCGAAACACATCAAGGTAATGGTTAGCGTCAGTGTTCCAGACTCCCGGTTTTTTTTTTTTCGGTATGACGGTGTTCAGTGTTCAGTGTTCAGTGTGGTTATGATATAAATCGTTGAGCGGCAGCCTATTAATTATATTATATTATAACCGCACTAGAAATCGAAGTGTCAAAATCGCCATCATACCAAAGGAAGGAAGAAAAAAAAACAAAAAAAAAACAGGGAGACTGGAACACTGACGCTAACCATTACCTTGATGTGTTTCGACTTATGAGCACCTTACAAGTAACGTGTGTCGATGTGTGTCAACGATCGCGTAACGTGAGTACAACACGTAACTAATAGGTTAAGGCCCGGTCACACCTTGACGTTTTAGCCAGCGATGGCAACGTATTAAAATGTATGTAAAACGCTGGCTTACGTTGAACTTTTGATGTTTTTTTTAAAGATTCGGACGTATTCATAACGACTTGGTCTTATGTATAACGCATTAGTAACGGACACAGAACGTTTCGTTGTGTTATAGATAACTTATACCAACGAATGCTGAACCTGTTGTCGGCCTACACAACCGATGCCCAAGATAGTCTAACTTAGGCATAGCGCGTTGCACGCATCGCCGACAATGTCGTGACGTAGCCTATTAAAAGGCTGACGCACAATGATTCGAATCATAACTGCCGTAGAAATGGAAGTGTCAACATCGCGGTCACACCTTGGCGATCATTCCAGCGTATGCCGACCTAAGAAAAATGTGTCTAAAACGTTGGGGCACGTCAAATACGGTATGAGTAAGTTTGGTATACGTGAGTAGAACGCTAAAGCACGCTATCATACGTCGTAGTAAGTAGAGTACGTCAAGAAATTTTAAACATGTTCAAAATTTTACGACGTACTCGGCGTATGACACACGTTCCGCATGCGATGGGGATAAGTTTTACACACGATATGCGGACGCTTACACACGTCCACAAACGCTACTTATAAGCTATTCATAAGTCGAAACACGTCGCGGTAATGTCTTTTTTACGCGAAACTTATTTCTAACTTATGTTTGACGTGCTTTGAACCAATTCTGTACGTAGTCCCAACACACATCGACGTATGTAGACGTATTCCAATGACGTCTTCCGGTCGACAAAAATAAATAAATTAACGTGTTTCTAGTTTACAACTGTCATATAAAGACGTGTTCCCAGCGGTTTTGGGAATTGGTATATAAAAATGCTGCTCATAAAAGGGGAACCCAACAGTGTTTTTGAGTCCTTTTTGAGTCGATGTCCATGTCAGCAGTAACAGTGTCAGTATCAATATTAGTATTAGTATTAGTTGTAGTTTGTTCATGTTGGCAGTAGTAGGTGAGTGTGAGGGAGAGGGTGTGGGTTATGATGGATCCTCCTTGCGTCCGCGTGTCCACGGGTAGGAGACATCTTTGCACCATTGTTCGAAGTTCTTCGCGGCTAATTTTTTATGGGGCTTTTTCAACAATGAGCTATAGCTTGTTTTTACGATTTCGGTCTATTCATAACGGGTTAGACAAATGCACAATGAACTAATAATGTGCATAGAGCGCTTCGATAACTTATAGATACGGTATACCAACAAATAATTATCGTGAAGCCGGCGTTCACAAACTATGCCCAACGATAGCCTAACTTATCCATATCGTGCGGCAGTTTATCTTTGCCGGTGACGTGGGGTTTGCTATTCAAAGGCTGCCACTCAACGATTTAAATGGCTGCATCTCCACTATTGAAAGTAGACGCTTGCGCTCAACAATTGGATTTTTTTTACACTCAACGACTTTTAAACGGTACCACTCAGCTAGTTTCATTGTTTACAATGAACGATTTAAATTGCTGTCACTCGCCTTTGTTTTTTGACGCTGGGGTTTGGAAATTTGAAGCGTTTCTTCTGAACGTGTTAAAACGCTCAAACTCGACTATTTTAAATAGACGCTGCGGATGGACAATTGGAATCATAGCCAAGCAAGACATCGAAGTGTGAACATCCTCGTCATGCCCAAGAAAAGTTTGAAGAATGCTGCAAATAAGTGTCCTGGCCGTGGCCGTGGACGCTGACGCAAGGACGATCCATTATACCGACGTCTTTCAGCCTATGAGTAACTTAAAAGTAACGTCTGTCGATGTGTGGCAACGATCGCGTAACGTGCCAACAACACCTTAATCATAGGTTAGAAATAAGTTTCGGGTGCGCTAAACATTACCTCAGCGTGTCTCAACTTATGATTAACTTACAAGTAGCATGTGTTGACGTCTGTCAACGATCGCAGACCGTGCATACAACTTGTGGCCAGCGTAGCGGAACGTGTGAGTCATACGCCGGCATACGTCGTGAAATTTCAAGCATGAAAAAATTTGAGGACAACCAAAAAGTACAACGTTTAAAGCCAACGTACAACGACGTATGGCAGTGTTTTTCAGTGTGCTCTCAATGTTATCAAAACTTACCCATAACGTATTGAACGTGTGCCAGCGTTTTAGAAAAAAAATTCAAAAATCGGCATACGTTGGCTAAAATGTCAATGTGTGACCGGGCCTTTAGAAATAAGTTTCGGGTACGCTAAACATTATCTCGACGTGTTTCGACTTATGGGTAACTTACAAGTAACGTGTGTCGACGTGTGACAACGATCGCGTGACGTGCCTACAACTAATGGCCAGCGTTATGCGGAACGTGTGAGTCATACGCTGGCACAAGTCTTAAAATTTCAAGCATGGAAAATTTGAGGACAACCGAAAATTACAACGTTTAAAGCCAGCGTACAACGACGTATGGCAGTGTTTTTCAGCGTGCTCTCAATGTTATCAAAACTTACCCATAACGTATTCGACGTGCACCAGCGTTTTCGCCAAATTTTCCAAAAATCGGCATAAGCTGGCGAAAACGTCAAGGTGTGACTGGGCCTTAACGGAGGGGGTATTGACACCATATTTCACTCCCAGAGGGAGCGTGTATGACTAGTCACAGAAAAAGCATCATTACATGCCAACCAAAGTTTCTTCATAATTACAGCATCTCAATCAAGATCAGATTTAATTATTTAGTTATTTGTATTCAAAGTCGAGGCTCATGGAGGAGGGTTAATATTTTCAAGTGAAGATGAAACTTACACAGGAATGGCCATCATTCAGAATCAGTCATTAATTTACTGATTCACAATGACAAACAAGATGAATGTGAACACACAAAATTTGAAGAAACTGATACACACAAAGCAGGTACAAAGTTACAGTTAATGTTATTGTGGGTCATTTCATACCTGGATCATTGGAAGGAACCTCCTTGCCCTGGGTGGAGCCACAGGCTGAGAACATGCCCCACACCGCTTTCACAAAAGTCTGCACCAAAAGGAACACATGTGGAGGTGTCATGGTTAAAGTGTGGAATGGGTCCAAATGTCCAATTTTGTCTCCACACAAGTGACTTGTACCCTGGGTGTCTCTCTATATTTGGGTGTTCTGATCATAGCTGGTTTCCTTTCCCTCAGCAGGGTGCTGTGTGAGTGTTTATATATATATATATATATATATATATATATATATATATATATATATATATATATATATATATATAATATATTGTACGGTTCTAGGAACCATATGCATCCAAACATACAGCTGTCCTGAAGTTAGTTATGCCATTAAGTATATGTGAAGACAGATCCCTTCCTTTTGTCTTGTGGGAAAGCAAAAAGGGGTGCGTTGCGACGGCTTAGATCGGTTAATAAATCATTTTATTTTATTTTATTCCCCTCCATTACAATCCACGGTACCATGGCGCTTGTAGCCTCGCTTCGCTGGCAACAACGTACCACTGTCCACCTGCTCCCTCGCAGAGACTCGATTTTGCGAGGCAAAATCCTCACATGCGCAGTTCCAGTTCCTCGGCTTCACCAAACGTTCCAATTCATTCTTCGCTGCACCACCGGCAACCTTCCCCAAACACGCGTGGAGTGGGCAGGCTTTCCCCGCCTGGCTGAAACCCCGCCCAAAAAGGGCAGACCCCATGAAGGCCCTGTCCAAACAGGGCGGACGATGACGTCTGCTTCGCCAAGGCCCCGCCCCGACCTTGGGGATCTATAAATTACGACACCATCCTCGTAGTAGAGTGAAAGTGAGGGAGACGGGGAGTTCGTTGTTGAGAGAGAGTCGGAGAGTTCGTTGTTGGTTGAGAGAGGAAGAGGTTCGCTGGTTGGATTTGAAAGTTCGTTCGTTCGTTGGTTGGTTGTGAGAGAGCTGGAAAGACCTCGACCAGGCCTCGGCTGGGTCCTGCTCCTGTCTAAAGCCCCGTTCACAGACACTTCGCAGACACGGTCTCCGCGCGTGCGGCTGTGGGCCGAGCTGCACGAGCATTGTCAGGTGCCGCACCACGGAGCATCCCTTTCCTCGGAACTCAGGTACCAAAAGAACTGCAACCTCAGCTCCTTCCCTCGTTGGCTGCAAAAGTCCTTTGCCATTCAACTGGGTTTATTTTGTCTGAGTGTGTGTCTGAGAGTGTTGGCGCCTGTCCTTTAAGTAGAATTGTATAAGTGTTTTTGATCATTGTAATTCTTCCCTGTATTTTTCTCATGACAAGTCTGCTCTGTGTCCTCTTTTGTAAGTTGCTGTAAAATTGTCGCACTATATCTCTCTTATGTCCCCTGCATAACACACCAATAAACTTGTTCCTGTACCACATGACTTTCCTCGCCTTTGTGAAAATAAGTCATTGTAGAAATGTTCCCAGTTCGTTTTTGTCTTTTCCTCCATTGGTCCAGCATGGTTCAGATCCAAGTTTAGCCGGGTCTTTATTCCCGATAATCTGTTCATTCGAGCTGGTACGTCCTTGGCAGTTCCGCTCGGCTGCATCCAATCCGGAGTTGGAAGTTGGTACTCTCGGTAGAGTGATCCAGTTCGGGCAAGGCGTACCGAGGGCGTGGTTCTCCGGTAATCGAAACCGCGTGGTTAATTAGGTAAACTGATTACACCTGGCAGGAAGACCCTATGCTACGCGGTTGAGGTATTGGCGTCCATGGTCGATGAAGCGACCCGCCGCGTCACGGAATTGTCCGTGAGCGACGGCCTACAATTCCTGGAGTCTGGTGGGAGATGATGTAACTTCCCCCACCCAGTGGTCGTTTTTGCCACCGGACCACCGGCCCGCAAATATATATATACAGTGGGGAAAACAAGTATTTGATACACTGCCGATTTTGCAGGTTTTCCCACTTACAAAGCACGTAGAGTTCTGTAATTTTTATCATAGGTACATTTCAACTGTGAAAGATGGAATCTAAAACAAAAATCCTGAAAATCACATTGTATGATTTTTAAATAATTAAGTTGCATTTTATTGCATGAAATAAGTAATTGATCACCTTCCAACCAGTAAAATTCCGGCTCTCACAGACCTGTTAGTTTTGTCTTCAAGAAGCCCTCCCATTCTCCACTTATTACCTGTATTAACTGCACCTGTTTGAACTCGTTATCTGCATAAAAGACAGCTGTCCACACTCAATCAATCAGACTCCAACCTCTTCACAATGGGCAAGACCAGAGAGGTGTCTAAGGACATCAGGGACAAAATTGTAGACTTGCACAAGGCTGGGATGGGCTGCAGGACAAAAGGCAAGCAGCTTGGTGAGAAGGAAACAACTGTTGGCGCAATTATTAGAAAATGGAAGAAGTTCAAGATAACAGTCAATCTCCCTCGGTCTGGGGCTCCATGCAAGATCTCACCTCGTGGAGCCTCAATGATCATGAGAAAGGTGAGGGATTAGCCCAGAACTACACAGTAGGACCTGGTCAATGACCTGAAGAGAGCTGGGACCACAGCATCAAAGAAAACCATAAGTAATACACTACGCCGTCATGGATTAAAATCCTGCAGCGCACGCAAGGTCCCTCTGCTCAAGCCAGCGCACGTCCAGGCCCGTCTGAAGTTTGCCAATGACCATCTGGATGATCCAGAGGAGGAATGGGAGAAGTTCATGTGGTCTGATGAGACCAAAATAGAGTTTTTGGTTTAAACTACACTCGCCGTGTTTGGAGGAAGAAGAAGGATGAGTACAACCCCAAGAACACCATCCCAACCGTGAAGCATGGAGGTGGAAACATCATTCTTTGGGGATGCTTTTCTGCAAAGGGGACAGGACGACTGCACCGTATTGAGGGGAGCCTGGATGGGGCCATGTATCGCGAGATCTTGGCCAACAACCTCCTTCCCTCAACAAGAGCATTGAAGATGGGGCGTGGCTGGGTCTTCCAGCATGACAACGACCCGAAACACACAGCCAGGGCAACTAAGGAATGGCTCCGTCAGATGCATCTCAAGGTCCTGGAGTGGCCTAGCCAGTCTCCAGACCTGAACCCAATAGAAAATCTTTGGAGGAGCTGAAAGTCTGTGCTGCCCAGCGACAGCCCCGAAACCTGAAGGATCTGGAGAAGATCTGTATGGAGGAGTGGGCCAAAATCCCTGCTGCAGTCTGCGCAAACCTGGTTAAGAACTACAGGAAACGTCTGATCTCTGTAATTGCAAACAAAGGTTTCTGTACCAAATATTAAGTTCTGTTTTTCTGATGTATCAAATACTTATTTCATGCAATAAAATGCAACTTAATTATTTAAAAATCATACAATGTGATTTTCAGGATTTTTGTTTTAGATTCCGTCTTTCACAGTTGAAGTGTGTCTATGATAAAAATGACAGACCTCTACGTGCTTTGTAAGTGGGAGAACCTGCAAAATCGGCAGTGTATCAAACACTTGTTCTCCCCACTGTATATATATATATATATATATATATATATATATATATATATATATATATATATATATATATATATATATATATATATATATATATATATATATATATATTTTGTTGCGAATTCGCGCCAGCCGGCGTGCGAGCGGCCACGTAACTCGAATCGCGGCACGTCGCCCACCGGACGGACAATTCTGTCGTGACCCTCTTGGACTAACGCCGGGAACTAGTCACGGGTGGGCCTTTCGGCCTGACCAACGTTCGTGCCAATCGGCCCCCCGCGTGGGATAGGGTTGTTCGCCAAATTCGACCTACCTAAGTACCCACACGGAGGGTAGACCGGGCGATCGCACCTCGCCGCAGGTCGACTCCAGACATGGGCCACTTAAGCGACCCGTTCCGTACTATCGGCATAACCGAGCGGTGTCATTGTCGACCTCGACGGTTCCGATTAATTACCGGGCGTATTAAGCCCACTACCAACCCTTTACGTGAAGCAAGATGGAGATTCAATTAAAGAAAAGACGAAGCGAAACGGGAAAAACAGTTCAACATGAGGCACATTTATTCCGCGGCACACGGAAAGCACACATATACAATTACAACAATTATGCACCAAAAGCAATTGCAACAAAAGAAACACAACAATGTAGATCTACTCCCGACTACGCGAGCACACGGCAACACTTACACAGTTTTACTTTACAGACGGCGCCGACAACACATATACTCAAAAGCAAAAGAAAAGGGCCACCCTCAACGACAAGGGGACGACGGGGCCTGTGGGCGCGAGACCGGGTGGAGCCTACCCGTCTTGTGATGAGCCGCAAATGTGGCGGCGGTGCCCCGACTCCACGCTCCTCCGCAGGTTTCGTTGGCACTGCTTGGAATGGGGTGGGAACGGGGGCCCCTTTCCGCACTATCTCAGCGCGGGGGGGGGGGGGAAGGGGGGAATTGTTGATGCTCTGGGGAAAGAGGATAGCTGGCTTGCTTGGGTCCCGCGACGAGCGACTCCACTGCGACCTCGACCGCGCTCCCGGCTTCCCCTCTCTGCAGCTCCCCGACAGGCTCTGAACCCCGACAGACTGACTCTCCTCCAGACCCGTCTTGACTGCTGCTGCCACACTGCCGCTGCCACACTTCTCCAACTCGCCCGAGCCCAAAACTCTCTAAATTCGCCCCGCGCTCGGCGCTTTATTGTACGGCAGGAGAACCCATATGCAAATTTCTGGATCAGAACGAGCTCGGGGGTGGAGCCACGCTCGCCCATTGGACGGAGAAAAAGGGGCGTGAATCTCCCCTGATCCTCGAATTTGCATATATCGATTCTACTCCGACACGCCAGGAGGCGGGGCCAAATCGCCCCGCGCTTGCTGATTGGACGGATCAGAAGTGGGCGTGTATCATTCCTGATCCGACTTCTCGGAAAGGCCGCTTTTTGCACCCGCGGGTCAGCGTGCATCCCGCACGAGGCCAAGACAGCCTGACGCTCGGCGTTCACAAGTGGTGCGGGAATGGCCACAGAAGGAGAGGCGAAGGTGGTGGAGGGTTTAAAGTGGTGGTCCATGGCCACGGTGACGCTTGGAATGGCGGTGATGCGATGTTTGCGGGACCGAGCTTTGAAGGTAAAGGTCGTGGCTGTTGGCGTTGTTGTTGTGAAGCGGCGTTGCGGTTGGTGGTTGTTGTGTGATGGCGGTTGAGACATGGTTGGTTCAAAATAAAGATAGAACAGATAAACGGCTATCTTAAAGGGTCGCAGCCTGAATGAATCACATTTATTCCCTCTAAACAACGGGTTTGGGGCTAACTACACATGTACTTACAGAGATATCTCACCTACGGGACCTGAATGGTGGTTTGCTAATTTCCTCAACCGCAACAATATATATATATATATATATATATATATATATATATATATATATATATATATACATATATATATATATATATATATATATATATATATATTAACCAAACAAGTACCCTTTAACAAAGACAGGAGATGCTATCACAAACTTTATAGCAGAAGTTGTGTGGAGGTTGATGCAGTCACTCGAGACTAACTTCCTCGTCTGTGTGTGAGTTTGGGTAAAGGTGAGTCGTTTTCAACCTGTCTGTTTCCCTCGCAATCTCAGCATGGTAGAGGGATTCTGTACACCTTAATATGTCAAACAGCATGGACTTGTTGCCGCTGTTTACTACTACAGGGTGGCCATAAATCTCTAAACATCGGTGAATATACAGTATAAATGGTTTATTGACATTACATTACAATACATGATATCCATCCATTGGGACCATATTCTGTGCAGAGCATTGCTGCTGCCTAAGCAGCCTCCTTGGCTATTGGGCACAATCCTGGATGCGTCGTCACTCCAACACAGTATTATCGCATACTGGAACTCATTTTGCCGACCTCAGAAGGATGACAGGCAGAGTCAACCCTATCTGGTATTCATTCAACAGCTGAAGGGGATTTGAACTCAGGATCCTAGGATCCTCAGCCCACCATCCAAACCATTAAGCAAACACCAGGCATGTACATGATATGTTTAATGACATGACATGACATGTTCAATGTGTTGTCCCTCATGAGACCTTCGCTGCTCCTCGTTGTTTGGAAGGGGAACGGGGAGGTGAACAAGCAAAACATGCGGCACTGGTCGCAAGAGTATCCGCACTGGATCTCTCTTACCAAACAACGAGGAGCGGCAAAGGTCTTATGAGGGACAACACATTGAACATGTCATGTGGTTGTAATGTCAAGAAACCATTTATAATATATGTTCGCCAATGTTTCCAGACTTTATGGCCACCCTGTGTATATTACATTACTGTTTCATGTTTTAGTATTCCTCACTAAAATGGCATTACAACCATCGAGGTACTTAAAGTGTGTGTTTATTTCTAGACAGCAGAAACACAATTGAAAGAGAGAATCATGATAATATTTCAGACGACAGTGATGTTACACAGGTGTGATAGGTGTCGTGCCATGATGGTTCAAACAGCTTTCCTGGATCTTCACTGCTGAACTATATTTCATGTTTGATTCTTTCTGAATTAGAAAATTATATAATTATGTTGATTCGTCATTGTTACAATCTCATTTTTACCTTCATTCCACAGCTGATGCAGCTGCCTGACAGGTCATCTCACGACAAAGAGTCAGAGCAATGGTTATGATTTCTGAGCATCAAGATAGTAATACTAACCATTTGCTAATCATTACGGACAAAATGCAGTAAATCCACAGTAAATCAAGATCGAATACCAAACATGTCAGATTTCAAATCACTCTCAGGTGAGTGAATCCTCAATCCTGAACAAATCACAGACTAACCTTGAAACCACACTGGGTGGTTTGGGTCGACCTCTCCTTTTCATAGTCAAAAGCTCCGTATGTCACGCCCACTGGGGAAAAGGGTAAAAGTGCAAAGAGAGGAATAAATTTACAAAACTTCAAATCGCATTCGTATTGATTGTTAATGAAAATTTGAAATCACGACTGAACCATCACCGACACACAATTCCATCATAACACCCAAAATCCTGTATTTAAACTTGTTTATTTATTGGAACCCCAAGTATGTCGGAATCATCACATGACCAAGCAGTTAATAAAAAGGTAAACAAGAGCGAGAATTGCTTTGGAATACATGTCCCCTAACGATGTGATATTTTGCAAGTTTAAAAACGGCAGAACTCTAAAAAATTGACAAAACGCCAAGAAATCCTGACAACTCTCACTATGTCTCTCCGAAAGAACCAGTTAGAACGCCCCCCCCCCCCAAAAAACTTTCTCAACAATTGTCTGTAAGAAGTCCTTTCATTCAAGCTTCTGGGTCTCACTATCTGCCATGATCTTTCCTGGGAAAGCTACATTTCCAACCTGGCCTCCAAAACCAGTTGCCGACTGGTCATCCTCCGTAGTGCAAAGTCCTTCCTCGGCCCACCTGAGCTCCTGACCACAAACAAAGTTTTTGTCCGCAGCCTGATGGAGTGCTGCTCTCCCCTCTGGGCTGGTTCTCCTGCCTCTCACCTTTCTCAGCTTCACACTGTGGAAACCAAGGCATTTAGGATCATTGGTATCTCCCGCGATGAGGCTGTCTTTGGGTCTCACACTCTCTCACCACACACAGTTTGGTGGTCTTTCTGTCTTCTAACGTCTCCTCTCCAGTCTCGACCCCCCCTGCTCTGTCTGCGATTTGTCTCCACCATATTTCTGCAGGGAGCTCAAGGTCCACCAACAACCCTCTTCTGGTAAAACTACCAAAATCACAAATCACTACTCACCTTCAATCTTTCATTCCTCTTTTTCCCCACCTTTGTCATAAACTCCCACACACTCTTCAATCCCATTCTTCCCTCAATGCCTTCAAAACAGCTGTTCACCACCACCCCTTATCTTCCCCCATACAAAACCACGATCTTTTCTACCCGGGTGAATCCACTCCAAACCCACCTCCTTCATATTCCCTGCTTTCCTTCTTGAAAGTCCCTGTAATATCCATCTTGTATTCCCCATGTTCACTGTCCCATCCCTCTCCCTTCCACAGATCTCCTAACGTATCTGTTCCCCACTGTTTTGTCCTTCCCTCTCCCACCCCTCTTGTCTCATGCCTCCTTGCAAAGCATTATATAAGGATTACAAGGATTGATGTTTGTGAACTTATCTCTGAAACGTCTATACCAATGCAACGTTGTATTTCAGTGAAAGTTCATCAAGGTTTTTGGGTTGTATACAGTAATTGCTGTTGTTGGTAATCACACCGACTCCAGCCTGCCGATCCCTAAAAACTTGCTGATGTCAGCCAAGCACGAGTGTGTGTGTGTGTGTGTGTGTGTGTGTGTGTGTGTGTGTGTGTGTGTGTGTGTGTGTGTGTGTTCATGCAGCATAACATATTCTCTCTGCTAACTCCCCGACTCCCACCTCTCTCTCTCTCTCTCTCTCTCTCTCTCTCTCTCTCTCTCTCTCTCTCTCTCTTTCTCTCTCTCTCTCTCTCTCTCTCTCTCTCTCTCTCTCTCTCTCTCTCTCTGTCTCTCTCTCTCTCTCTCTCTCTCTCTCTCTCTCTCTCTCTCACTCTGTCTCATCCTTGCTCTCCTCCCTCTCAATAGAGTGCAGCACCCTCCTTCCACACCTCTCACTCTGCCCTGCCCCTCTGTCTGTCTCTGTCTCTGAACATATCCTGACGGTGGTTATGTCTGGACGGTGTTCATCTCCGGATGCGTCCGGTTGCTGTTCGTCTCCGGGCGCGTCTGGGCGATGTTTGTCTCTCACTCTCCCTCCCCCACTCTCTCTCCCTCTTCCCTCCTCTTTTTCTCCCTCCCCCCATCATATTCCCATCAGCGAAGTGATGGTTGGTATTTGATCGTCATGAATAAAGGAAAATATCAATAAACTAGAATATAAGACCCGTCGCTTCACTGATGGAAACACCAATCTTTGCTGTGATGACGAAGCCATAGGGGAAGAGGAAAAAGGATTCCTGGGAGTGCGGGAATAACCAGCATCGCAAGTTGGTGTTTGCAGTTTCACCACGTGTGCCCAAGTACACAGAAAAATAAAAATAAAATTTTTCCATCAAAAACCTTCCCGGGAGTTCCTTGAGTCCACCGTAGTTGGATTTATTAAAATCCGTTAATCTGTTCTCAAGTTATAACACGACAGACAAACAGACAGGACAAAATATATATATAAGATAAAGAAGAATACAAAACGATAATATTTAAGAATTGGAAACTCTGGTTTTTAGCCAAGAGAATGTGATGGACGAGGACGAGGTGTTGGGAATCTGATTTGGGGAACTCAGGATGACTGCTCGGGGTTCTGTTCCTGTTCTTCACCGCTTACTCTCTCTAAGCTGGGGACGGATCTCGGGATCCTGGACGAGACGGTGCAGAGTGTTCACTGCGTGTTGTTTCTCTGTATAACGTCCCTCCTTCACAGTCTGGAACAGGATCGGCAAGGCACCGGCTTCCACGATCTAGGGGGGTATGGAGGGGAGGAGGGGAGGAGGGGTATGGAGGGGAGAAGGGGGTATGGAGGGGAGGAGGGGGTATGGAGGGGAGGAGGGGGTATGGAGGGGGTATGGAGGGGAGGAAGGGGGTATGGAGGGGAGGAGGGGGTATGGAGGGGAGGAGGGGGATATGGAGGGGAGGAAGGGGGTATGGAGGGGAGGAGGGGGTATGGAGGGGAGGAGGGGGTATGGAGGGGAGGAGGGGGTATGGAGGGGAGGAAGGGGGTATGGAGGGGAGGAGGGGGTATGGAGGGGAGGAGGGGGTATGGAGGGGAGGAGGGGGTATGGAGGGGAGGAGGGGGTATGGAGGGGAGGAGGGGGTATGGAGGGGAGGAAGGGGGTATGGAGGGGAGGAGGGGGTATGGAGGGGAGGAGGGGGATATGGAGGGGAGGAAGGGGGTATGGAGGGGAGGAGGGGGTATGGAGGGGAGGAGGGGGTATGGAGGGGAGGAAGGGGGTATGGAGGGGAGGAGGGGGTATGGAGGGGAGGAGGGGGTATGGAGGGGAGGAGGGGTATGGAGGGGAGGAAGGGGGTATGGAGGGGAGGAGGGGGTATGGAGGGGAGGAGGGGGTATGGAGGGGAGGAGGGGGTATGGAGGGGAGGAGGGGGGTATGGAGGGGAGGAGGGGAGGCGGAGGTATGGAGGGGTGGAGGGGAGGAGTGGTATGGAGGGGAGGAGGGGGGAAGAAATGGAGAGAACTTGAGCATGTTTTGTCGATATTTAATAGTTCAAAGGCAATATTTATACCCAGCACAAAAAAGATAATTTGTTCATACACGAACAGAGATGCGAGTACAAGCACAAAGACAGGAATAATGGTTGGAGTGTCTGCTCCGAGTCTGGGAGGTCGGCGGTTCAAACCCCAGCCGAGTAATACCAAAGACTAATAATGGTGTCATGTGCTTCCTTGATTGAGGTTCAACATTTAAAAGGAGAGAACACGGAGAGACAATCCACTCTCTGCTTGTGTACAAATCATTAAAGTCTGTACGGAATAAAGATGTTTGAATTGTTTCAGTTTCAGAAGTTTATTTGTAATTTTTCACACCTGTCAATGTTTCCCCCTTTTATCATGTGATCGGGATTCCCTTTATTATGATTCCCCAGTCCCCTATAGGACGGGGGAAGGCTTATTGCTGGTATGGGGTTGGTTTCTACAATTAGTACGAACTTCTGGTGTTTACTGCACAAACTGCTCCCTTGTGATAAGTCACCACATCGAGAGTCGTGAGTTCATGTGGAGCTGCATTGTTTGTTGTCTGTGATATTTGTACTTATTTAATTTAGGGATTTTAGGAGAGTCAGTCGGTGTTACATTTAATTAGGACTCGCATATAAGACCCGTCGCTTCGCTGATGGGGATACCAATCATTGCTCTGATAACGAATCTTTGGGGCAAGAACAACAAAAGGATTCCTGGGATATCCTGCCCTCTGTGTGGGATAACCAGTGTTGCAAGTTGGTGGTTGCAGTTTTGACACGTGTGCCTATGATGTACACACACACAAAGTGTCCTTTATTATTATTATTTACATCACAAACCTTCCTGGGAATTCCCTGAATCCACCTTCATTGGTTTCATTGAAATCTGTTCATCCGTTCTCAAATTGAAGCAAGACAGACACACAGACAGACACACAGAAAGACAGACAGAGAGCGACATGGCCCTTTTATGATGTAGATTTTTACATCATGTAAGAGGAATTTTTGAGGTCGTGTCCCTCCTCCCCTCCCTAAAGCACCATGTCCCATCAGTCCAGTTTCCCTCATGTGTTGAGAATACAGTGCAGAGGGGAAGAGGGAAATTCTGCCATTTTTGTTTACATAATAAATAGATGGTATCGTGTTTTGACTGACATGTTTTAAGAGAAAATCAATAAAAATTAGCTTTCAACTTTTAAAAATCGTGTGAATAAATTATTTAATATCAGCTGCTTTTTTGTTCGTATCCTTTTCTCACCTGTGTTGCAAGTCGAGCGACCTGCTTTGTGATGCTTTAAAAGGTGGTGTATAATCGGAAATGCTGTTTGATAGGGCGATATATTGTTGCGGGGCCAGGTATCCGCCGCGAGCACGACTGCGAGATGAAGCTGCAAGTCGGCCCGACCGATCGTCCGGAATTCATAGGTCGTCGCCCCGGATAAGTCCGGAGCCGACGGGTCCTCTATCGGACCGAAGTTCGCCAATGGATAGACCATGTGGGGTAGGGTCGATTGCCAATTTCAATTTACCTAAATACCCACGTGGTCCAACTACCGGGGAAATTCACCCTCAACGGAACTCGTACAAAAACGAGCCGCTTAGCGCGCTCGTTCCGTGTGCGATTCCGAGCGGTTTAATCGCCGAGAACCGTCGATCCAAATGTCCCCTAAGGGCCGTAACAGCTTTTACTAATTCTGAATCACGCAGCATGTCAAACCAATGAAGGAAACACAAAACGAGCTGATACATTGAACAAATACATTGAACATTGAACAAATGAAGGAAACATCAGTGCCCAAGTCATGTCAGGATCGATCTGTGACCTGCTACAGGTACCATGTAAACCTGTACTAACCTGTTCCATGGTCGGGTTGTCAGCGACTAAACCGTTTCCCCCACCAGGTTTTCTGGTAAGGAGGGTGTTTGGATATGGACACCCAGCAGGATTAAAAACAAAACCTGTCAAAGGGCGGAGGAGCTCCTTGTGAGCCAACGGCCATCCATATCTAGTGCCCAACTGTGTCTGCGGACGTCCTCCTGCAGTTGGGTCACTTCTTATTAGGAGGTTGGTGGCAGGATTTGCACTCCGGCCACCGTAAAACGCTTCATTCCGCAAAATGCAAAAACGCAAAAAAAATCTGAAAACCCACTCCGTGGGAGTACCTCCTGTGCAGCTTCCCTTCACAGGGCAGCTCACCGGATGACGGGATTTGGGCAAAGCCTTCGGGACCCCCAATCTTTGATGATAGGAGGGAAACCACGGGGTAACATCCCTGGGTCATATTGCGGGAGAGTGTGTCGGAGTGGTGCTGAGGTGTCGTCCACCAGACGGCGGTCTCCTTGGGTTAACCTGAGGCAGTCCCTTTGGGTGGGTGCCTGGAATGTCCTATCCCTAAGAGAGGATGATCACTTGTCTCTGTTATCATCTGAGCTCAAGCGTTTGGACATCGGGATTGCAGCTCTCTCTGAGGTTCGGAGACCAGATTGCGGCGAGATAATGGTGGGTGGTTACACCTACTATTGGTCTGGTCGCTCTGATGGTTACCATACCCAAGGAGTTGCTGTAGCTGTGTCCAATAAGCTGACCCCAATGATAATTGAGGTAACACCGGTCAACGAGCGTATTATGAGATTAAGGATTCGTCACTCCTTCGGTGTCATTTCCCTGGTCTCTGTTTATGCTCCGACTGAGGCAAGTGATCTCACCGTGAAGGATGCATTCTACGCCACACTCGAGTCTGTGGTTGATCAGTGCCCCAGACGAGATACACTTCTAGTCTTGGGGGATTTCAATGCATCGACTGGAACTGATAGGGATGGTTATGAGGTGTGTGTTGGTCCCCATGGGTCAGGAACTATGAACCAGAATAGCACTAAGTTCCTTGACTTTGCAAGAAGTCATGGACTTAGGGTGGCTGGTTCATGGTTTCAGCGCCCACAAGCTCATCGCTGGACTTGGTATTCCAACGCTGGCGGTGTGGCAAAGGAGATTGACCATGTCCTCATTGACGGTCGCTGGAGGATGATCCAGAACTGCAGGGTCTACCGGAGTGCTCAGTTCCTCAATACTGACCACAGGCTTGTTGTAGCAACTCCAAAGCTGCACCTTAAATCCTGGAGAATGGTACCATCCCAGCCTAGGCTGGATGTTGCCAAGCTCAGGGATGAGAGAGTAGCTGAGGAGTTTGCGAACAGGCTGAGTGGACACTTGGGGGGTCTGGGTACTTTGGGGTGTCCTGCAGAGTTGTGGAGCGCCTTCAAGACCACCGTCCTTGATGTTGCCGGTGGATGCCTTGGAGCTCACCGCAGGGCAAAGAAGAATTTTGTCTCTCAAGGGACACTGGATACCATTGACCAGAGTCGCAGGGCCAGGCTGAATGGCAGAGCTGAGCTGTTCGGGGAGCTGAGGCGTAAAACTGTACGTGCACTGAGTGTGGACAAGGAAGCCTATGTGCGAGGAATCTGTGAGGGGGTAGAGCATCACCTGTGGACAGGTGATTCTCGTCCCGCTTACAGGGGAATTCGCGCATTACGTTCATCCAAGCCCATCCCTCGGAGCACTGCAGTTCGAGCAGAGAGTGGTAGGCTCTTGACAGAGGAGTCTGAAGTGAAGGCCCGCTGGGCCGGTTACTTTGAGCGGTTGTACCAGGCTGATCCCCCAGCTGTCAAGTTGGACGTCAAGGGTGTTACAATCCCTGTTGCTGACCCTCGAATCAACTGTGGTCCACCTTCGCTTGTGGAAACACGGGCTGCGGTGAACCAGTTGAAACGGGGCAAAGCTCCAGGGATCTGTGGCATCCATGCAGAACTTCTCAAGGCTGGTGGAAATGCTGCACTCGTGTCGTTGCATGCAGTTTTGTGCTCTGCCTGGAACACAGGCATCATCCCAACTGACTGGAAGAGGGGCCTTGTTGTCCCTCTCTGGAAAGGGAAGGGTGATCGCCAAGACTGCAACAACTACCGAGGGGTGACGCTGCTCTCAGTGCAGGGCAAGGTCTTTGCTCGGATAATTCTCGATAGGGTTCGCCACCATCTGCTTGAGCACCAGCGTCCAGAGCAGTCAGGCTTTACACCAAAGACGTCAACGATTGACCGTATCCTTGCACTTCGTGTCCTCACCGAACGCAGACGAGAGTTTCGGCAGGGGCTGCTTGCAGCCTATGTTGATCTCTGTAAAGCGTTCGATTCAGTGAATCGGGATGTCCTTTGGAGGATTCTTGGTCTTCGTGGGGTGCCACCAAAACTGATCGATCTGATGTCTGAACTCTTCTCTGGTACTGAGAGTGCTGTGAAGTGTGGTGGTACCATCTCTGACTTATTTCCAGTTGTTACTGGAGTTCGTCAGGGATGTGTACTTGCCCCCACACTTTTTCAGCACTTGTATGGACTGGATTTTAGGGAGGATGTCGGAGAGATCAAGTTGCGGTGCATCATTTGGGAATGTCAAGATCTCGGACCTTTATTTTGCAGATGATGCAGTCATCTTTGCGGAGACTTTAGACATCCTCTTGGGGGCCCTCGAGGTGCTGAATGAGGAGTCGGAGCCGTTGGGATTACGGGTTTCTTGGGTCAAAACCAAGATCCAGGCTTTCGCTGACATCTTGGATGCTGCTGTCCTGTCTGTGTCTGTTTGTGGTGAGGATGTTGAGGTCGTGGAGAGATTCACTTACCTTGGCAGTGATATTCATGTCTCTGCTGGCTGCGAGTCAGAGGTCAATAGACGTCTGGGTCGGGCCTGGGGAGTCATGGATTCACTGGATCATGGGGTGTGGCGCTGCCGGTACCTGTGCGGGAGGACGAAAGGCCGAGTCTTCAGGTCCTTGGTACTTCCAGTCTTGCTCTATGGGTGCGAGACTTGGACTCTGACCAAGGATCTGAGACGGAGACTTAATTCCTTTGGTACCAGGTCTCTTCGGAGAATCCTTGGCTATCGCTGGTCGGATTTTGTGTCCAACGAGCGGTTGCTGAGAGAGACTCGGATGAGATTTGTTACCTGTATAGTCCGTGAGCGTCAGTTGCGGCTGTATGGACATGTGGCTCGTTTTCCTGACGCTGATCCTGCTCACCAGATTCTCTCAGCGAGGGAGTCTCATGAGTGGAGGAGGCCAATGGGCCGACCACGTGCCTCATGGTTGCAACAGGTTGACCATCATCTCAAGGAGATGGCGATGGGCCTGGCATCTGCCTGGGGGATGGCCAGACGGAGGCCCCTGGAGTACCGGCGGAAAGCGGACGCAGCGACGCGCTGTTCTGGCACATGCTCCCATACCTGACCTGACCTGAACCGTCGATCCAAATGTCCCCTATGGGCCGTAACAGCTTTTACTAATTCTGAATCACGCAGCATGTCAAACCAATGAAGGAAACACAAAACGAGCTGATACATTGAACAAATAGGGATATTTATTTACAATAGGCAGGGAGGGGAACACAAAGAGCAGAGTTAAACCGACTAAAGCAAGGCAAATAATGTACAGGCAAAAGCACTTAACAGTTCACTACTTAGAGGACGGGCCCACGGACACACACACACACACACACACACACACACACACACACACACACACACACACACACACACACACACACACACACACACACACACACACACACACACACACCAAAAATAAGTGGTGGCTGACGCCTTTATTTCGGCCTTCAGCTCGGAGGATAGTGGAGCTGAGGGCCAGGACCTAACTAGGACCTTTCCGCCTCGTGTGGTCTTCAGGATGTCGGTTCAGCGCCCATCCCGGCCAGCAAAACCTCGACTCCGTTCTCCTCCGGCGATGACACGCAGCCCTTCCGGCTCCGGCGGCGGATGGACCCTCTCAAGCTCAATAGTCAGGAGGAGGAGGAGGAGGAGGAGGAGGAGGAGGAGGAAGAAGAAGACGAAGACACTCGAGAGGGCCACAACCAGCCCAGACCTCTCAAGCCACGACGATGATGACGACATGAGCGCTCTCTGTCCGACTGAATGACTCCCCTTTTATGTCCTCCGACGCGCTCGACCCCTCCCCCTCCCCGGCACGTGGGGAAAATCCCAGCGCCTCGGTGGGTGGGAGTTGACCTTGTTTTCTGCGGACCCGCCCCAACGGTCATTTCTGTTTACGCTGCTAGAATCTCGAGAAGGGAGGTGATCGTCCTCAGCTTGCAGCATTGTTTTAACCGTCATTGTTGTTTACTGGTAGAATCTCGGGGCGGGAGGTAGTCGTCATCTGCTGCAGCATTGTTATTCTCTTGCAGCGTTGTTCTGATAAAACTCCTAACTATTAAAACAAGCAGTCATAGACTGGTACTTACGAAATTGTCAACTTGACCTCTGACCTTGTCTAATAAAAGCTGTCTCTTGAGAAGGTAGCGACACAAACCAGAAGTTTCTACGATGATTCTGTACCAAACCATCAAAAATCGAATGTTTTGGATGTTTGACCTCACTGTGACCTTGACCTTTGACCGATTTTGACCAAAATCTAATCAGCACTAGCCATCACCCTCCTGAATCATGTGGTGTAATTTGACATTGGTAGCTTCTTCCGTTCTCGAGTTATCGTGCCTACAAACAAACAAACAAACAAACTAACACACAAACAGAAACGGAAGTCATCAATATACTAACGAAATCTTTAGATTTCTTAAGTAACAAGCAGTCATAGACTGGTACTTACGAAATTGTCAACTTGACCTCTGACCTTGTCTAATAAAAGCTGTCTCTCGAGAAGGTAGCGACGCAAACCAGAAGTTTCTACGATGATTCTGTACCAAACCATCAAAAATCGTAACGTCGAGCGAAGCAAAAATCTCCATTTCTCCACGCAATTATACCTTAACGTAACTCAACGACGCGTCTGCTCGAGCGCACTACATCATGGGATGACCCGTGACGCGTCGAGTGAAATATTTTTTATACAATCTTAAAACGTCTCCAAAACATCCGATTTTTACCAGAATTTCGACAACCGAGTGTTAAGCGTCCTAAGTGATCGCAAAAACCGAAGACAAAATTAAAATCGAAGTTAAAATGAACTCGTAACGTCGAGCGAAGCAAAAATACTCCATTTCTCCACGTGAATTTACGGAATTATGTTTGACCTCACTGTGACCTTGACCCTTGACCGATTTTGACCAAAATCTAATCAGCACTCGCCATCACCCTCCTGAATCACGTGGTGTAATTTGACATTGGTAGCTTCTTCCGTTCTCGAGTTATCGTGCCGACAAACAAACAAACAAACCAGCAGTCATAGACTGGTACTTACGAAATCGTCAACTTGACCTCTGACCTTGTCTAATAAAAGCTGTCTCTGGAGAAGGTAGCGACGCAAACCAGAAGTTTCTCCCATGATTCTGTCCCAAACCATCAAAAATTGAATTTTTGACCCCACTGTGACCTTGACCTTTGACCGATTTTGACCAAAATCTAATCAGCACGAGCCATCACCCTCCTGAATCATGTGGTGTAATTTGACATTGGTAGCTTCTTCCGTTCTCGAGTTATCGTGCCTACAAACAAACAAACAAACAAACAGAAACGGAAGGCATCAATATACTCATGAAATCTTTAGATTTCGTAAGTAATAAATCACAGCGCATTTACATTGATTCACCCACGAGACAAGGGAAGGAAGCTATCTATAAAACACAGACTTACCAATATAACCAAGCTAAAGGAACCTGAATGTTGTGTGCGATCGTTTTCCAAATCCGCAACAATATAACTGTTGTGTGAATAAAATGGAAATGTTTGACAAAACAAAGTATTGAATTTTGTGAACGTTTTCCGAATTTTATCGAAATGAGAAACGGGATTGAATGAGACTCACGATTATTACAAGTGAAGAAGAAGATGAAGGAGGAAGAGTTTTTGTTTTGATGTAAATAAATGAGTTTGGTTTCGATTCATGGAGATTGGGAATCAACGTTGTGGATAAAATATCTTTGTCGGGAGAGGGATGTCATGTGTTCATGTTTGGGTTGATCGAGGACAGGATTACATACAATCTGATACGTTGATTACAGCCGTCCTGTACACCTGTCGTTTACTCAACCGGAAGTGACAATCCCACTTCCGTGTTCAACACATAATACGTCCAGTGGTTGGAACTACGTTCCTTAATGTGCACTGAGTCGAAGGTGGAACACCGTCAGAGTGGTCAGGGAGTGATCGGCTGAACCTGGAGCAAGGCGGCGCCCAGGCCATGAATGCTCGCGTCACGCTGGAGGTACACCGGCTCATCCGGCCGGTATTGATGGAGAAGTGAGCGTTCAGAAACCTCAGTTTGAAGGTTGTTGAATGTCTAATGATGATGCGGTTCCCACCTGAAATCAGGATGTTGTTTGAGGAGCTCTCGAAGTGGAGCTGACTTTGCGCTGAAGTTATCCACATAGCATGCGAGATGCGTCATCAGACCAAGAGAGTGCTGGAGGATACACTTGGATGTTGGTGGGAGAATAGCCCTAAGGTCCCTGACCTTGTGAGGATCTGGCTGGATCCCCTGAGCACCATACACATTCCTGAAGGATGCAATACTGCTCCTCTTAATGAAACACTTCGCAGAATTGAACATGAGTCCTTCACGTTGTGCAGCAAACAATAGGTCATGGAGGTTCCAATCGTGTTCCTGCTCCGTTGCCCCGTACACAGCAATATAGTCTGCAATATTCACAGCTCCTTTACGATCCTCAGTGTACAATCCATCTCGAGCTAGAAAATGTCTTGGCTTACGGACAAACCGAACGGAAGACGCTGGAAACAGTGTCGGCTTGATGGGTCTGAAATGTAAGCAGACGGTGACTATCAGCATCAAGTTTCACAACCCAGTATCTCGACTTGTCAAGCTTAGAGACGTATTTAGCTCCAGCAAAACGATGATTGAGCTCCTCAGTTGTTGGCGTTCTGTAATGTGGGTGGATCAAAGCACGGTTTAGGTGACGAGGATCGAGGCAAACACGAACGCCACCATCATTGTTTGTGACGTATGTTAATTGAGCTAACCCATTCTATTGACTCCTCTCTCTATATCCCAAGAGTCCTGAGTGATCATCTTCACCCCATGTTGCAGCATTTCTTTCCTGCCAGTAGGGGTGTCTTCCAGGATGACAATGCCCAGATCCACAGAATAACTTTGGTCACCCAATGGTTTGATGAGCATGACACTGATGTTATCCATATGTTGTGGCCTTTTGAGTCACCAGATCTGAACCCAATCGAACATTTGTGGAATATTCTGAAACAACACCTGAGACAACGTTTTCCACCTCATCAAACAGGAGTGAGTTGATGACTTCCTTGTGGAAGAATGGTTCCCCATCCAGGCCCGTCGCTAGGGGGGGGGGGGGAATTTGGGTGCAATGCCCCCCCATGGCGCATATGGTGCCCCCCCACTTGTACGCCACCCATTTATGCCCTGTTGCACCCTGTGAACAACTTAGTGTTTAAGGACGAGCGCCCACTGTGAACTTGCTGTTTAAGAGTTCACCTTTGTAAACTAAAACCCTTATTCCAGATGTTCAACGTGGTGAATAATGAGGCCTTCTTGGATAAACTGTTCTTTACTAATATCCTTCTTTGAATAAGAATCAAGAGATAAGTCAAGTGTGCACTTCCCAGTACATCTCCAAAAGCAATTGGCAAGACCATACAGTCCAAGACCGCAAGATAAAAGATAATAACGCAAGCACCAACGCCAGCAGCCAAGACCTCGTGTCGAATGTCGATGTTGTGGGTGGTTATATATATATCGTGGATCATTTAGTTTTAAGGAATAGCCAATCACCATATTCGATATGGAGACCCTATTGAGCAGGTTACCTGATTGGTTGTAAGTTAGGTATAAATGTAATATCGTCATAATATGATAAAGGAAAAGACATAAATTTACATGATTAAAGATGAAGTGCACGTGCACCACGTGACCTTCACAACCTTCCATCTCACAAAAGTAATTTTATAATAAAAATTAAAAATGTGTGTTTGCAATCGTGCTTACATTTGAAATTATGCAGATAAAACATGTTTTTGATGCATGCATCATTTAATAAATAAAACCGTCAAATCTCGCGAGTCGCGAGATTAGTGACGCGAGTCACGAGGGACGAATCACAGAGCACGAGCTTGCAGCAGGAGAAAAAGACGTGGATGATGGACAAACGAAAATGGCTCAGAAAAGGAAAAAATGCAAGCGACGAAAATGAAGAAGATGATGAAAGACATGTTGTGGGAGGAGTTGGAGGAGGAGGAGGAAAAGATGATCATGTCGATGAAATACCGACAGAAGCTGGCCAACCTGGCCAAGCCAGCAACGTTAGCCCTGGAGCCCCAGCGCAGACAGCAGAGTTTCCACGCTCGGCGGCGGCCTCGGGATCGGGTGTGACTGTCAAGCCGCTTCCCGATGATCTTGGAAGTGAGAGACCGAATCGAGTTGTTCTACAGCGGTACCCTGGCCATCTGTTTGAGAACAAGAGTCGCTCGTTTGTGTCCTCGTGGTACCAGACTAATGAATGGCTGGAATACAGTGTGCAGACAGATGCAGCATTCTGCTATCCATGTAGGAAGTTTACCACCGCACGTGGCCCAGTGGACTCTACTTTCACAGTGCGAGGCTACCGGAATTGGAAACGTGCCGTTGAGAAAGACAGGGGGTTTCACAAACACGCAACTTCAAAGGAACATTTATCTTGTGTTTTGAGGTGGAAGGAGAATGAGAGGCGCATCGATTGTGGTAAGGAGATTTCCACACTCCTCAATGCTGACCAGCTAAATAGAAACCGGTACTATGTGTCTGCTCTTATAGATGTTGTGGGATTTCTCACCGAAAATCAGATACCTTTTAGAGGGAGCCTTGATAATTTTGAGGATATGTCAGACGGGCACAGTGGGCTCTTCCTCTCGCTTTTAAACTACACACTCAAAAAAGACACCGAGCTAGCCGAAATAACAAAGCATATCCCACGAAACGCAAGCTGTACTAGTCGGGAAATGCAGAATGAACTGATCTGCACATTGAGTAATGTTGTGACGGATGCCATCGTGGAAGAAGTAGGCACATCGTGGTTTACCATCAAGGTGGATGGGACGAGGGACCCCACTGAATGTGAGAACATATCAATCATCATTCGTTTTGTATCGGCATTAAATGAAGCAACAGAGTGTCTACTCACAATAGCTACAGCCGACGCTGGAGATGCAAAAACATTGACAGACCTAATAATTGCAGAGCTGACAAAAACCGGACTTGACACGTCAAAAATATTAAGTCAGGTGTACGACGGGGCTTCGGTAATGGCTGGGAAGCACGGTGGGGTGCAAAAGTTGTTGCAAGAGATATTGGAAAGAGAAATCCCCTATGTGCACTGCTTAAATCACCAACTCCATCTGGTAGTTATCCACGCACTGGCAGCAGAGAAAGCTGTCACTGATCTCCTCGAGGTTTGTTGTTGCCTGTACAAATTCTTCAGAAAGCCCACTGTTGCTGCACAGTATAAAGGTGAGCGGTTAAAACGACTTCTTGATAAAAGGTGGACGGGACATTTAGCCACCGTGTCTGTGATCATAAGTTCTTTTAAGGATATCACATCCTTACTGTCGGAGATTGATGCAGAGCGCGCCTACGGTGCAGAGATGAGGATGGAGGCTATTGGGCTTTTGCGGGAAGTCTCTGGGCCTGCCTTCATGTTCACTGCTATCTTTGTACAAAAACTGCTGATGTTGTTAGATGGCCCAAACAGACTCTTGCAGGCAGAGGACATGGACGTGCTAACGGGGATGGAACTGGTGGCGAGTGCTACAGAGTGCGTGAAGAAACTCCGCTCTGAGGACGAGTTCACTGATCTGTGGAACAAGGCCAACGATGCTCGCACTTCTACACCTGCACCACCAAAACGGAGATGCACAACGAATAAGAACTTGGAACAGTTTGTAGTTTTGGAGACTACAGGACAAAACAACAACAATGACAAGACAGAACTGCAGAGGGTTTTTTACAGCACAATTGACACTGTGCTTGGAGAGATCGCTCAGCGCTTCAGTGAGCGCAACACACAACTCGCCCGTTCACTCGCTGCCTTGAATCCCGAAAATGGCACGTTTTTGGATCCCCACTTGCTCCAGCACATCATGACATTAACAAAGTCAACAATCAGTGAAACAGAGTGTGTGGTTGCAAAGCAGTTTATTCGCTCACAGACAGAAAAGCAGCCAAACGAGAGATGGACAACACAAAAACTCCTCTCAACATACCACAAAACGCTGGAAGCCATGCCAAGTGTAGTGACTGCTATGAGACTTGGACTAACACTTGGTGCGTCCACTGCCATGTGTGAAAACTCATTCTCAACATTGAGGAATGTCTTCACTGACCATCGACGGTCCATGCGCCATGCACGCAAGGCACAACTGGTACGGCTGGCCTTCGAGAGAGACCTCACACGTAAATGCCTGAATGAATGGAAGGAGAAGGTCCTCACAAGATTCCACACTGAGACACGTCGCTTGCAGCTCTTCTGACAGTGAGTGCAGCGGTATAAAAACTATACGAGGAGTTCAGATTGTGTGTGCGGTTGTGGTTGCAGTGTGGTTGTGGTCAGCACCCGCCGTGGTCGGCTGCTTTGTACTTCTGATGTTTAAGTTAAATGTTGTGTTTGGTGCTTTGCATATCCCATATCTAGTGCTTTGTGCATAACCTTACCCCTGTGTAATTGACTGCTTTAAATGCGGACCTTGTGGTATCTTCAGGCTGGTCGTATTTGCTGTTGATAGTTTAACGTGGTGATCGCAGGTCATAGCCGACTGTATCTTATTTCAAAGTGCACTGATTCTGGTGGCAACCTCCCCCATTTAGTTATTGTATCTCTGGTATATTAATTTTTCTAATGCCAATTCTTGACAACACCTTGTATAAGTGCACCTGAATTGGTGCCAATTGTTTAATCATTGAATATTTGCATTGTGAATGTGCCAGTTTGTTGCGGCTCTCCTGCATTCAAATAATTTTAGGCCAAAAACATCGGAACATATTAAATCTAGCTGAGATCAATTTAGTTAGTATGCGACGGCAACCTCAGTATAGATGAGTCAATGCTGCATGAATACAATAGTACACCGGGTTATCAAAAATATTAAATATTATAATTGTGTCCCCCCATCCAGTTCATATGCCCCCCTTAATACTGAGCCCTGGCTACAGGCCTGTCCCCATCCCTCCTGCAGAATTCCACACACTGGTGGACTCCATGCCAAGAAGCATACAGGCCGTACTGGCCGCATGTGGAGGCCCAACACCCTATTTAGTGACTTTACATTGGTGTTTCCATTTTTTTGTCCACTATCTGTAGATCATTGTTCTTAGCTAAGACAGTAGAGATTAATAAATATTCCTTATAAAGTTATCCATCAGTCTCCTTTCATATGTTCGTTTCACCCTAAAAACAAGACTGAGGGCACAAAGGTGTCTTTCTTACCTCTATCCACCTTTGGAGTTCGCAACAATTGCTCTCAACAGCATCGAGGAAGCACGCTTGGTTCGAGACCACGGCTTGTGTTAGGTGTGAGAACTTACACGGGACCTGATGCCATGGAGATGTTTAATTACAAGTGAATAGGATGGAAATTAACGGTTTTATGTGAAGTTGTCCTTTGACCTTTTGACGTCAAACAACAGGGGTCAGTGACACAAAGTGCAAAACGTGTTTATATGTCAACTGTCACCTCAATCGGATTATTTAAAAAAGGATGTTTGTTGGAATTTAATGTTAAAACATTTCCTTGTGAAATTGTTACACTTTGTGTGTTTTATACAAAATGTAAAAATGTTTTTAACTTTAACTGTGTTTGGTTTACCTTGTAAACCTCACGACTTCCCCCCCCCCCCCCCCCCGTTGCATTGCATCATGTATGTTGTGCGCTCCATGTCTACATTACATATGATGTCATGTTAAGGTTTTTATTTCTCTCTTATTGTGTTTTTATTAAGTACAATGTTTGATTTATTGTCATTATAAACCAAAGTATGTTAACAGTACATTGTATTTACAGAATGTTAACACGGCATCCTTGATGCTAAAAGGGGTAATGTTTTTTTTGTTGTTGTTAAGAAACACCTTGAACGATTGTAATGAAAAATATAAAATATAAATTGTAACATGTTCATCTTAATGGACTAAACATGTGATTAATTGAGCTCGAGTCCAGTGACAGGTTGTTGTGGTTTGTGTGGAAATTCACAAACATTACAAAACATTTCCTGTAATTTTGATACTTTATAAATAGTTAATGATAAACATCACGTTCCTGACTAACGTGGTGAGAAAAACCTTTTGTGTGTTTGTTTATTTCATTAATTTCCTCCTTCTCCTCGTGTCCTCCATCCCTTACCTTCCTCCTCTCACTGCCACAGTTGGTGAGCAACCACAGAGCCTCCATCAGCTCCTCTGTCAGGTAAACATGGGTACCCAGTAACTTGTATCTCCCGTACACGTCTCGCTTCTTCAGGGTGTTGAGAAGCACACGGAACGCTTCTGTGGGACACACAGTGATGGGGAATCAGAGTTGGCTGAAGAGTATCCAGCAATGTAAACTTATAGAGGATTAAACAATGAATAATAAAATATATATTACACTATTCACTTGTTAAACTTGAATTTGTTTTTATTTAAATCACTTTGTAGTTACAATCCTTTATTTGTATTGTATCATGTGAAGTTTTTATTTCAAACTTTACACAAATGGCATGTAGTTTAATAATGTTAAAAACACGTCACAATGTAATTCCCTTCCAGTCTCGGTACACGTCCATCTCTCCTTGATTTTGACAGGGTCACCAACATCCAACAATCCCTCTTTTTAAACACATTGGATCTCTCGGGTCTGATCAGACCTTAAATATGATCACACACCTTTCTGTGGCTGAACTCACTCACCTGTGCACAAAACCACACTTGTGGAAATTGAAGTGTGGAGCAATCATCAGATCAATAAATAATCTTCCCAAGATGGATGTTTCATCCTTCGGGTTCATTCGCTTGGAAAGAGTTATTATTGAAATGTAATCCAGAAATTTTAACTTTCACAATGGAAACTGCATTACATTGATGGATACCCGGGTGTGGGGGAGGGGGGGAGAGAGAGAGAGAGAGAGAGAGAGAGAGACAAAGACAGACACACAAACAGAGACAGAGATACAAAGACAGATTCATCAACCAAAAATTCCAGCAATCTGTGTGTGTGTGTGTGTGTGTGTGTGTGTGTGTGTGTGTGTGTGTGTGTGTGTGTGCGACCACTATTTCTCTACAACCACCTTGTCCGATCTAATTGAAACTTGCCAGGTATATTGCTGGGGACCTGAGGATGTTCCTTTTCAAGGTTTGATATTAATCGGCCAATTGGTTCCCAAGTTATGGCCATTTATTTACCAAACCAATAACAAGACACGTTGTTGCGTGGGCGTGTCCAATGGGGAAGGGAAGCTCAGCCGCGTTCCCCATTGCAGGTTACAATGTACGGGCTTCCGGATAATGATGATTTTGTGTATTCTAATAATTTCTCGATTTCTTATGCGCATTTATAGATAAACACAATGGCCCAAGTTATGATCGTTTTCATATTAGTCGTTGCATAAATTTCGGTAACATCAGAGTGCTGGTGTGCTCCGAACCAGGAAGTAAATTTTTTTTCTCTCTCTTCTCTTCTCTTTTTGTTTTTCCTTGCCACGACATTGCGAAAAGGTAAAATACGTTGGCGCTAATTGAATAATTGGGTATTAAAACTAAATTGCGAATAATCGTAATTGCGAATAATATGCCAACTTCAGGGCCACGCACGTGCGAGCACACGAGAGCGAAAAAACGGCCTGTGTGGTTGTTGTTTGTTGCTTGCGGTTTGAATATTTATTTATTATTATTATTATTATTATTTTACGGGCACGTACTAGTAGTCATAATCACCACATGGCAAGAAGGTGTAAGAGCAGTGTCATATTTGGCCCCGACCCCAGGAACGGGGTCTGGTACTGAAAAATGTAATTACAGGCACATTATGAAACAAGTTAAAATGAAATTTTGTAAATACAATCAACATTGGGGACACATTAAATATGGAACAATTTTTTAATTTTTAACCCCCGGTTCATTCTGCAGGGGTTGTGGACTTAGGTCACAGGATTAAATGGGAAGGATATAGTTTTCACTCTAAATTTGATCTTGGGTCATTCCTGACAGAACTTTTTGCCATCTTTGATCCTAGTTTAAGGTGGGAAGCGTGGGGATTTGCGATAGCGTTCCACCGACTTAACTCAAGTAACCTCCGCAACTGAAGGTGGACGGAGGTGATGTTTTCATTCCTATTTGTTTGTGAACAAATATCTCAAAAAGTTGTGGACGGATTTGTACTAAATTTTGTGGAGAGCTTGGATATGTGACAAGGACGAAATGATTAGATGTTGGTGAAGATCCGAATCCAGATCTGGATCTGAGAATTTTTAAAGTGATTGTTCACCATTGGGAGATATTGCCAAAAGCAACATATAGGAGGATATCTCAAAACATTGTGGACGGATTCAGATGAAACTTGGTGGGCAATTTGGGTATGTAACAAGGAAGAATTGGTTAGACTTTGGTGAAGATCCAGATACAATAATTTTTTGAGTGATTCTTCACCATTTTAGTGATCGGGCTAAAACGATACAGAGCACGATATCTCAAAATGTGATGGACGGATTCGGACGAAATTGGGTGGATCAGTTGGTTAGGTGACAAGAACTAGCAGATTAGATTTTAGTTCAAGTCTGAATCCAGATCCAGCCAATCAGTGGGATACAAAACATAAACTAATCAGCCTCGCAGAGGTATGAGCCCTACCGAATGCCCTTCTCGTTGGATCTGTGGCCATAGTTGATGTAGTTATTTATTCCTTCAAGAGACACTTGTTCTGTGTCTTGTCGGACGTTGTCGTGGTTTGTGTCCCGTTGGCAGATAGATGTGTCCATAGCGATTTATCGTAAACCGCTGTATTTTTGTGTTTGTATTATTTCCGTTATTTGTATTTAATTTGTAAAACTACGTAAGCCTGCAGTCTTCATCTCTTCCGTCTTGGTAGGAAGACGTGCTTGTGCAGCTAAATCCGTTACGTTTCGAGTGGGAACAAGGCCTCGACCATGGCACTTAATTTGGCCAATCACTGCTCGGTGATTATGGAGCCCCGAGGAAGAACATGGTCCACCCAAGACCCGGTCATGTCACAGCATCATCACATACCTGATTAGAGGATATTCCTGACCCGAATAAAATTATCAGAACAATTAATAAAAACACTTCACAAATATCATAAACATTTGTACAAATATTTGTTTGTGTAATGTGTACACATTATTTAATTACATCCAAACGTTTAAACTTTATAATTCATGATAATTACTTGTTATTAAATGTTAAAACTCAAATAGCACAAGAATGAGCAAACTCCATTGCAAACTGCAGAATAATAATTATTAAAAGTACATTCTTGTCTTGAAATACATCACAGGTGTTGGAAAGGAAAAAAAAAAATTGAATTCAAACACCGTCATGTGGACCTGAATGGAAAAGGTCAATAATTAGAGGTCAAGGCCAAAAATGAAGTGTTCTCATGAATTTTGGATCATGAACTTACTATGTGTGTAATAAATTGATGTAACTAGTAATTAACCATTATAACATGAGGGACAACACACGATTCCTGGATGGTCAATGTTAAGGTCACCATGAGAGGTGAATGTGAAAAGGAATATCGTTCGGATGAATTTCAGATCAATGTCAAAACTGAAGACAGGATCAACCTCAAACCATAATCTCTCTGACTCTCTGGGAAATCCTCTATCTATTTGCTGATGACTCCACCATCTGCCATGACATCCCTCATCCTTCAGACAGAGGCTGCAGCCTCTTCACTCTCTTCTGACATTGACAAAATCACAAACTCGTGAAACACCTGGAACCTGTCTTTCAATTCTGAGAAATCCCTCACACTCACTCTCTCTTTCCGAAAGGACAGTACCGCAAACCCTTCCATATACTTTCTGAACAATCCTCTCAAAGAGTTTCGTTCACTTCATGTCTTTCAATCCTGATAAATCTCATACTCTCACCATCTATCTCTGAAACTACCGTCTGGCTCCAAATATCCCCCCCCCCCCCCCCCCCCCAACAACCATCTACCTTCTTCATCCTTTTGAGGAAGTTCATTCATTCAAACTCCTGGGTCTCACTATCACCCAAGATCTCTCTTGTGCAAACCACATTTCAATGTTGGGCTCCAATCGTAGCCGTTGAGTGGGCGTCCATTGTACAAAGTCCTTTCTTGGCACACCTGAACTCCTATCCACCTCCAAGGCCATCATCTACAACTTCATTAAATACTGATCCCTCTGGGCTGGCACTCCTGCCTCACACCTTCCTCAGCTTGATGCCGTAGAAACCAAGGTCTTCAAGATTATTGGAATCTCCCACGATGAAGATGAGTTTGTGGGCCAATCATTTTCACATCGCCAACAGGTCTTCCACTTACTTTATAGTCTTGCACACTCTCCCAACTCTGTGCTCCCTGACACCCCCTACCCTCCTGACGCATGTGTTCCACCATCCACCCGCTTCTGGTGAAACTCCCAAAAACCAGGATCACTGCTCACCTCCACTCATTTGTTCCTCTTTTTCCACACTTGTGGAACGAATTTCCACATTCTCTTCAATCTGATCCTTCCCTCCAGGTCTTCAAGACAGCTGTTCAAAACCATCTCAGATCATCCCCCATTAAAAACTATGATCTTCTCTCCACCCGTTAAACCATCTCTCCCCCAAAATTTTGCTTTCTGTATTCACCTTGTTCTGGAGCACAGAGCAGGGCACCGTGGGATCCACCCCTTGTGTTCTTCCCGACTCACGACCTTTACCCACATCCCTTGATTGTCAGTCTCCGTTTATTTTCTCCCTCAGCCCTGCTGTTGACATCGCATCCTGATCCTTTCGCCATGTCATGTTCCGGTCCTTTGCCACGTCGCATCCCTGTCCTTTCGCCATGTCATGTCCCGGTCCTTTCGCCACGTCGCATCCTGATCCTTTCGCCACGTCGCATCCTGATCCTTTCGCCACGTCGCGTCCCAGTTCTTTCGCCACGTTGCGTCTTGATGATTTTTCCATGTTGCCTCCTGATCCTATTGCCATGTGACGTCCAATAAAGGATCAAAAGAGAGAAATATTTTAAATAAGAGTGGAAATTGTTTTGCTTGTATTGTATTTGTAGTGATCGACTACAATCGACATCGACTGAAATCTACTGTGGTGATCTACGACAATCAACATCAATTGACATCTGCTGTCGTGATCTACTACAATCTACATAGACTGATATCTGCTGGGTTGATCGACTACAATCTACATAGACTGATATCTGCTGTGGTGATCTACGACAATCTACATAGACTGATATCTGCTGTGGTGATCTACGACAATCTACAGAGACTGATATCTGTTGCGGTGATCTACTACAATCTACATCGACTGAAATCTGCTGTGGTGATCTACGACAATCAACATCAATTGACATCTGCTGTCGTGATCTACTACAATCTACATCGACTGAAATCTGCTGTGGTGATCTACTCCAAGCTACATAGACTGAAATCTGCTGGGTTGATCTACTACAATCTACATAGACTGAAATCTGCTGCGGTGATCTACTACAACCTACATAGACTGAAATCTGCTGGGTTGATCTACTACAATCTACATAGACTGAAATCTGCTGCGGTGATCTACTACAATCTACATAGACTGAAATCTGCTGCGGTGATCTACTACAATCTACATAGACTGAAATCTGCTGCGGTGATCTACGACAATCATCATCG
The DNA here is from genome assembly GCF_056783735.1 of Eptatretus burgeri. Taxonomy (NCBI): domain Eukaryota; kingdom Metazoa; phylum Chordata; class Myxini; order Myxiniformes; family Myxinidae; genus Eptatretus; species Eptatretus burgeri. Next base: position 34,498,471 of record NC_140961.1, read on the forward strand.
ACTGAAATCTGCTGTGGTGATCTACTACAATCTACATCGACTGAAATCTGCTGTGGTGATCTACTACAACCTACATAGACTGATATCTGCTGCGGTGATCTACGACAATCTTCATCGACTGAAATCTGCTGCGGTGATCTACTACAACCTACATAGACTGATATCTGCTGCGGTGATCTACGACAATCTTCATCGACTGAAATCTGCTGCGGTGATCTACTACAACCTACATAGACTGAAATCTGCTGCGGTGATCTACTACAATCTACATCGACTGAAATCTGCTGTGGTGATCTACGACAATCTACATCGACTGAAATCTGCTGCGGTGATCTACTACAATCTACATAGACTGAAATCTGCTGCGGTGATCTACTACAATCTACATCGACTGAAATCTGCTGTGGTGATCTACGACAATCTACATCGACTGAAATCTGCTGTAGTGATCTACTACAATCTACATCGACTGAAATCTGTGCCACAATGGTTAAAGGGAATCCCCAACGGAGCACCGAGGCCAAACACCAGTCTTGGTGAGTTTGAAATCAACTTTAATAACACACACGATACAACGTGCTCGGCTTGGCCAAACCTTCCACGATACAGCACCCCTGCACGGTAACCCTGTGCACCACACTCGCACGACGGATTAAACCACGTACTCCACTGGCGTAACCACTTTTTTACGATGTCATTTATCCACTATCATTCTTGGTGTTATAAATGAAGAAAGTAGGTGACAGTACATGACTTCAAATACTGAGGCAGAGTACACAAAGTTAAACAAGGATAATGGTCACTTAACCTGGAGGAGGTCACATAAATCATGTACCAGTCAGTCAGATATACTGAGACCATCACCGGGTAGACTGCCCTCCGGTCTCGGGGATTATTCTGCCCCATGACAGTTTCTGCAAGCATTGTGACCATAATATGACTCTAATCATCCAAAATAAAATCCTTGAAGTGTTTGGGCTGGTAACATACACGGTTGGAGCGTCTTGGTGTCCAGACGGTTGGGGACACCATTGGATGTTCCTCACAGGTGTCGCCGATGGCTTTGGAGTAACCAGGTCTGCAGGTGTCAAGCCTCGGGATGCATCACAACCTAGATCCGGTACCTGGCTACTAGGGATTGGGAAGGATTCAGCACTGTCGGCAGGTGAAGACAGCTCATAGGGGATGAATGGGGGGTCTGGTGGTTTTGTTGCTGGTTGGAGGCATACGTCCTCGGTTTGTTGTGCAACACCATATCCCCGATTGCGAGGGAGTGGGAGCGTATCCTTCCAGTAGTCTGGGACTTTGTAGCATTCAGACTTTTTCACCTGATAAGCTGCACTCCTCAATTGGGACCCCACAAATTTACATATGTTGCACCAGGGTCCATCGGTGGCAGAGACGAGGTATCGGTTTCTTGCGCATGACTTGTTACGATCAGAGTACAAATAGATCAAATCACCGACTTCCACTGACACATTGGGCTTGACGGACCCCATGGGTGCCTTCGACTTCTCACTATGGGGGTGGTTAATGGAACGAAGATGGTGTTGGGCTTGTGTCATTTGTAAGTCCGAGAAAGGGATTTGTTGATTGGTGAACTGATCCCGCTGGCACCACATCTCTCGGGCCGAGGGTCCCCGTGCACAAACTCGTGAGTTCATACTGGCAGTGGCCAGTGCGAGGGTTAGTGGAGTTACTGGTCCTCCCATCGGCTCCTGTCGTAGAAGTTCGTCTTCACATTCACAAACTGCCTTCTCGGCGATGGGATTCTTTTTGGGATTTTTAACGCGACCAATCTCGATGCACATCCGGTGATGTTTAAGAAGCTCATCGTGGACCAGACCTGTGAAGCCGGGAGCCGGATCGGTGCGGATGACAGCAAGTGGTCCATCCAATGGCCGGAGCTGTATGCATAAGCGGATCAAGTTGTCGCGGAGAGTGATGTGTTGTTCATTCTCCACAATGCACGATGTAGTGTAGGAAGTGGAACATTCTCGCAATTTAAGAACTAGCTGGTGATTGCGTTTGATGATATCTGCTGCGAAGGATACCCCAACAGCACCAGGGGGTTCTCCAGTGGACTGCTTGGTAATGGTATGAGGAATGTTGCGCAATGCAGCACACTGGTGACCTCGAGGTTACCTGATCGATTGCTCTGTCCAAGTCAAGAGCATAAAAATAGCGGTGAATCATAGAACTGAGTTGATGACGACTCGGGTGATCCAGTTGAATGTGTAATGCTGTTTGTAAGCCATTGACGACCTGACGTGGGACAATAATGCACTCACATGCCGAGGACAAGGGCTTGTCCCGACGGACTACAACTCGGCCATCTTTGGAAAGTGACGCAACCTGGAGGTATCGCTTGAGATCCTTGATGTTGGTTGTTTTCTTCGATGGGCGGGTGCCCTGAATTAGGTGGGCATGAGTCCGCCTTAAGTCTGCGCACTCTGCCTGAACTGCTATCCCGGCAGTTCTGTTGGTGAAGGGCAGTTTGGTTCGGCCGGAAATAATGTCTTGGGCTGACACCTGCAGGACTACGGCCTCCTCCTCGCGTCTTATGAATGCAAAAATTTGACAGGAGGTGCCGGTACAGCCTGGTGCGTTGCGGCTGGCAAAATCAGATGGGGAATTGGCGGATCCTGCGAGGTGTCGTACGGTCGCTTGATAACGGCTGACGGTGGACAGGAATGTGGATAGACGAGGGCTTGCTGAAAACTCGCCACGACAGAGCTTCTCATACGCTTGTACACATGGCTTGCTCTCAGTGAGGATGGATGCATGATGTTTAGATAGGATAAAGAAGGGACTGAAGTGTTTTACTGATACAGCAATGGAAAGGGCCTCCACTTCACATGGCAACCAGGTAGGTTGGCGTCCGCGTAACTTTGCGCAAAAAAAACCCGCAAGGTGAGGTCTTCCATTGCGCGTGATGTACAGAGTTGATCCAATGCTGTGTTTTTTGACAGAACCATCCATCACGATCCATAGCTGATCACTTGGACGAGGAAGAGTAATTGTACGAGCTGACGAAAGAGCGGCTTGTGCTCTGTGGAAGGCAGAATGTAACTCATCAGTCCACACAACTCTGTCCAGTGATTGGCATCCAGCCACAACATCATCCAAGGGGAATAAGAGAGCGGAGCAGTTGGGGATAACACGAGTAAGAACCTTATATGCCCCGATAAAGGATCTCATTCCCCTGACCTTCTCAGGAGCCGAACAAGTAGAGAGTGTAGCCACACGGTGTGGGCTGGCCTGGATAGTAACATTAGACCAGATCCATCCTAAGATGGTGGTGCTCTTTGGACATACAACTGTCTTCGTAGCAGAGAGGCGAAGTCGACATTTACGCAGAGCCTGCAACACCATTCTCCAGTTCTGGAGAAGTTCGTCCAATGTGTCACCACCGCAATAGAGGCTGTCAGCGAGTTTGGCGACGGTCCCCTTCTCTAAGAGATCACCAAGGACGTGACACATGAGTTCTTCGAGTGCCGTCTCTGATCCAGGCATACCTATAGCGGATCTGGTATACACACGTATTCCCCGGAAGGGTGTGGCTACACCGCAGTACTTCATGGACTGGCGAGATAAAGGGATTTGGTAGAAGGCACTCGTAAAGTCGGTAGTAGTTAGATACTTCCACTGAGCAATTTTGCGGATGATGGAATCTACGTTTGGCATAAGAGAGGGTTGGGGCTTGCTGTATCGGCCCACATCAGCAAAGGCTGTGACGAAGCGGAACCCGCCACTGGGCATCTTGATCAAGAATGAAGGATTCAGGTATTCCACAGTAATCCCCATGTCCTCAGGGCGAGCAAAGACTCCAAGCTTTTCTAGTTCATCAAATTTGTGTTGTAGTTCACACAGTTTATCTTGCGCATACTGTGGTAGACGGCCTTTGCGTTGTGGAGGCTGAACGGGGCCCATGTTAACAACAGCCTCAAAGGGGCCTGCAGCACCATTGTAGCCTTGGAACACTGAGTCAAACACTTCATCATACTCTTCAAGAAGGGCACAAAACTTTGATCGTGTGTCAGGAGCGAACATCTTGTCAGGGTCGAGGGTGACAGTCGAAGAGTGTCCTGAGAGTGAAGTGAGTATGCGTTTTAATTTCAGGGGGCTGGTCTCGGTGTAGTCATCTGGGTGTTCTTCGGGTATGTACACAGGGGGGATTTGGCAAAATTGCTCATGACGTTTGAGAACTCGTGGTTCGTTAGTTAAATTGGGGATCCGAACCTTCCCGCTGATACTACGGATGACACTCGGTGGGGGCCAGTACTCAATGGGTCGCAGCGACCTTGTACTGGGGGCATCCGTGCGAGGTTCGAGTGCGAACGCTGAGTCGATACTAAACATGTCACATGGAAGGACCATTTCGATGAACTCACCGGGCCACAGAGTAGTTGTGTGGAGTGGGGCACGTACGACATGAGCTCGGCGTACTGCATGGCGATTAAGGCTCCCTTCCTGAGAACCATAAACGTATGTGGTGCCGTCACCCAGGATAACTTGATGCTTCGCAGGGCGGATTGAGATGTCATTAGAATCCATGAAAGGTGTTCCTGCTAGTACTTCTACGTCAAGGTTTTTGACAACCAGGCCCTCAAACTGAAATTCCCTTCCGTCGCGAGTCAGTGTCAGTGTGGTCTCACCAACCACTTGAAGAGGGGAAGACCCATCAGCCTGACGAGCGGACTGTGCACTCTTCTGAATCTTGGCCCCAAACCTCCTTACAGTTGTCTCACGAATCAGGTTACCCGTGGCCCCACTGTCGATGGTAACTCGGGTTGTGTGGTGGCCGTGGAAGGTGTCTAGATATGGAGACTGGCGAGTCTGGACATGCGAGATAGTGGACGGTTCTGTAAAGTCTATGTTATTAACTCCCTTGTCCATATGGGCATATGTTATGTCTCCAGACTCGTTGTCTACCTCTTCAGTTATGTCAGCCACATGGCGTGCTCTGGCGATGTACCGACGATCTCGTTCGGGGAGGAAAGGACACTCACTGAGGAAATGACCGTAATCAGTGCGGCATACTTGTTTGCAGAGGGGACAGGACTTCGTAAGATTGTTGGAACGAGTCCCCGAAAAGACTTGACGAAGTTTTGACGATGATGGGAACGATGCCGGGCGGGGGACCTGTGGTCAAGACGTTGAAGTGCGCAAGGACGTTGTATCTTCAGCAGCATGGAGCTCATCTAATCGTGAGTCAAGCGCCTGGGATATCTCTGGTTTGATGGAGGCTAAAGTGCGGGACCTGAGTTCAGTTCCATAGCGTTGTTTGACGAGTCCAGGGAGTCCACTGTGGACAAGGCGAAGCCATGTGAGCACAATAAAGTTCTCCAACGAGGGAGATAATTCCTCATCTTCCGTGATCGCCTGGTTATGGTGGAAGATTCCGCCATCTTGTCGAAGCAAGTTATCCTCCACAAACGCCATCAGACATTGGTATAAGTTTTCATGGCGCTCTTCGGGGTGATGGCGTATCGCTGCAAAGTCAATGAGGTGTGCGCCTGTCGACTGGAATCCAAAATGTTGTCGAATCGATTGCCATATGTTGACGACAGAGGTGGAGTTTCGGACTATGGTGTTGTGGGATATCACAGGGCAGTAGTTTGCAATCTGACCCAGCATAAGTTCCAGTACGGTGACCTTCTGTTGGGCAGTGTGACGCTGCACAACGGGGACATCCTCACCATCATCCACAAGTCCACGAAGAGGGAACGCTCTGCTCTTCTTCTCCCAGGTGACGCCCTCAGTGAGGAAGGGCACAAAGTTGGGATCGAGTGATAAAATATAAAGAAAATTGTGTCTCCAATTTTCAAACGAGTTCACCTTTTCACTCTTGCTAAGTGACCACTGCTTTGGTGCACGGTGTGTGGTGGCCATTTTGACGACGGGCACGTTGTACGGACGATGTTTATGGCACAGCTACAGAGTGAGCTGGTTGGTCACTCACCTTCTTGTCAGGTGCGATTGGGGTTCGAAGATGGCTCTCGTAACAGTGACGTTCTGACGATCGCCATCTCCGGGGTGAAGAGTGCGTGGAATCGTATCCCGACGCTGCCACCACGCCAGAGAGGTTAAAGGGAATCCCCAATGGAGCAACGAGGCCAAACACCAGTCTTGGTGAGGTTGAAATCAACTTTAATAACACATGATACAACGTGCCCGTCGAGGCCAAACCTTCCTCGATCCAGCACCCCTGCACGGTAACCCCGTGCACCACGCTCGCACGGCGGATTAAACCACGTACTCTACTGGCGCTGCTGCGGTGATCTACCACAATTTACATCGACTGACATCTGCTGTGGTGATCTACTACAATCTACATAGACTGAAATCTGCTGCGGTGATCTACTACAATCTACATCGACTGAAATCTGCTGCGGTGATCTACTACAATCTACATAGACTGAGATCTGCTGCGGTGATCTACTACAATCTACATCGACTGAAATCTGCTGCGGTGATCTACTACAATCTACATAGACTGAAATCTGCTGCGGTGATCTACTACAATCTACATAGACTGAAATCTGCTGCGGTGATCTACTACAATCTACATAGACTGAAATCTGCTGCGGTGATCTACTACAATCTACACAGACTGAAATCTGCTGCGGTGATCTACTACAATCTACATAGACTGAAATCTGCTGCGGTGATCTACTACAATCTACATAGACTGAAATATGCTGCGGTGATCTACTACAATCTACATAGACTGAAATCTGCTGTGGTGATCTACTACAATCTACAATGACTGAAATCTGCTGTGGTGATCTACTACAATCTACAATGACTGAAATCTGCTGTGGTGATCTACTACAATCTACATCGACTGAAATCTGCTGCGGTGATCTACTACAATCTACAGAGACTGAAATCTGCTGCGGTGATCTACTACAATCTACAGAGACTGAAATCTGCTGCGGTGATCTACTACAATCTACATAGACTGAAATCTGCTGTGGTGATCTACTACAATCTACAATGACTGAAATCTGCTGTGGTGATCTACTACAATCTACAATGACTGAAATCTGCTGTGGTGATCTACTACAATCTACAGAGACTGAAATCTGCTGCGGTGATCTACTACAATCTACATAGACTGAAATCTGCTGCGGTGATCTACTATAATCTAAAAGAAACACGAACTCCTTGAGGGAGTTTATTTTTCTCCCGGACAAGTTGAACAACTTTCGGGAGTTTGATTGATTATTTAGCGATAACATCCAGTTTTTAAGTTATTTTTCAATTATTTTATCATGAATAGCTCTCAAATTTCAAATTTCCTTATTCAAAGCATTTAGCCTCTGATTTTTCAACAGGTGACTGCACGTCCTGTCATCGCTATATGAAAACAAATGTTAGTAATTGGGGATATAATTATATAAATACCTTTGTTTAAAACTCGTTCACACTCGTAAAACTGGACGAGGTTAAAACCTCAAAACCCATTTAAAGGAATTGATCCAGGTGTTCCACCGTTATGAATAAAGGAAGGTATTCCATTGTTATTAATCGATCCAGGTGTTCCACAGTTATGAATCAATCCAGGTATTCCATTGTTATTAATCAATCCAGGTATTCCACCATTATGAATCAATCCAGGTATTCCATTGTTATTAATCAATCCAGGTGTTCCATTGTTATTAATCAATCCAGGTATTCCACCATTATGAATCAATCCAGGTGTTCCACAGTTCGGAATCAATCCAGGTGTTCCATTGTTATTAATCAATGCAGGTATTCCATTGTTATTAATCAATTCATGTGTTCCATTGTTATGAATCGATCCAGGTGTTCCATTGTTATTAATCGATCCAGGTGTTCCATTGTTATTAATCGATCCAGGTGTTCCATTGTTATTAATTGATCCAGGTGTTCCATTGTTATTAATCGATCCAGGTGCTCCATTGTTATATTCATGGAGTAATGAAATCAAACCCCGGTTTCTCCTCTAAGGTTGAACAGTGTAAGTGAGAAGGGAAGTTTAAATCATCACCTGTGGAGTTCCCCAGAGGATCACAATCCAAGCTGTCCACCACGTGTGCTGTGATTAACAAGGAAACCAGTTTGAACAGATCATCATCCTGGTTGGAGTAAAATTTCAAGGCATCTTGTACACCGGCCTGGCGGAGGCAGCCGCGGTTCTCGGGAACACGGGAGATGTTACAAAGAGTAGTGGTGACGTGAGTCATAAACTCCCGTATCATCTACAGGAGAGAAGAGAGCAGGTGGAGGTGAGGTGAGAGAATCAGGTGATAAATTAGAGATCGGAGTTTTATTACAACAACAAGGAGTTAACTTGGGGTAAAGGGGGACATGAGGAAGGTAATCAAAATGTGGTGTGTGGTGTTAGTGTGGTGAGTGGTGTGTGTGTGTGGTGTCAGTGTGTGTGGTGTGTGTGTGTGGTGTCGAGTGTGGTGTCCAGTGAGTGGTGTGTGTGTGGTGTCCAGTGAGTGGTGTGTGTGTGTGGTGTCAATGTGGTGAGTGGTGTGTGGTGTCCAGTGTGTGTGTGTAGTGTGTGTAGGTGTGTGTGGTGTGTGTCTGTGTGTAGGTGTGTGTCTGTGTGTGTGTGTGTTTGTGTGTAGGTGTGTGTTTGTGTGTAGGTGTGTGTGTGTAGGTGTGTGTGTAGGTGTGTGTGTGTGTGTAGGTGTGTGTGTAGGTGTGTGTGTATGTGTATGTAGGTGTGTGTGTGTTTGTGTGTGTGTTTGTGTGTGTGTGTGTGTGTTTGTGTGTAGGTGTGTGTGTGTAGGTGTGTGTAGGTGTGTGTAGGTGTGTGTAGTGTGTGTAGGTGTGTGTGTGTAGGTGTGTGTAGGTGTGTGTGTAGTTGTGTGTGAGTGTATAGAGGTGTGTGTAGGTGTGTGTAAGTGTATAGAGGTGTGTGTGTAGGTGTGTGAGTGTATAGAGGTGTGTGTAGGTGTTTAGGTGTATAGAGGTGTGTGTAGGTGTGTGTAAGTGTGTGTGTATGTGTGTGTAGGTGTGTGTAGGTGTGTCTAGGTGTATGTAGATGTGGAGGTGTGTGTAGGTGTGGGGAGGGGCGTGTAGGTGTGTGTGTAAGTGTATAGAGGTGTGTGTGTGTAGGTGTGTGAGTTTATAGAGGTGTGTGTGTAGGTGTGAGTGTATAGAGGTGTGTGTGTAGGTGTGTGTAAGTGTATAGAGGTGTGTGTGTAGGTGTGTGTGTGTAGGTGTGTGTGTTTGTGTGTAGGTGTGTGTTTGTGTGTAGGTGTGTGTGTGTATCTCTGTGTGTGTGTGTCTAGGTGTGTGTGTGTTTGTGTAGTTGTGTGTGTAGGTGTGTAGGTGGGTGTGTGTGTGTAGGTTTGTGTAGGTGTGTGTAGGTGTGTGTGTGTAGGTGTGTGTAGGTGTGTGTAGGTGTGTGTAGGTGTGTGTAGGTGTGTGTGTGTAGGTGTGTGTAGGTGTGTGTGTAGGTGTGTGTAGGTGTGTGTAGGTGTGTGTTTGTGTGTAGGTGTGTGTGTGTGCGTGTGTGTCGGTGACCGGCCATGGAGAGAAACACTTAATTTTGGTGAAGATCTGAATCCGGATCCGGATCTGAGGATTTTTCTCAGTGATTCTTCACCATCGAGAGATCGTGCCAACAATGATACAAACCACAACATCTCCAGACATTATGGACAGATTCACACAAAACTTGGTGGACACGTTCGGTGTGTGACAAGGACGAATCGATTCAATTTTGGTGAAGATCCGGATCTGGATACGAGAATTATTTAATTTTTAAGTCATTCTTCACCATTAAGAGATCGGGCTCTAAACGATTTTGCATTATATCTCAAAAAGTTGTGGACGGATTCGGATGAAACTTGGTGGACACGTTGGGTGTGTGACAAGGACTAATTGATTCGATTTTGGTGAAGATCCGGATCCATAAATGAGAATTTAATTTTTAAGTGATTCGTCACCGTTGAGAGATCGGGCCAAAAACGATGTCGGCCTGGAATCATGATATTTCAAAAATGTATTGGGCTCAACATGTTCTCATGGATCAGGCTTTACGTGGTGGAGGTATTCGCTCTCCCGAGTGCCCTTCTCGTTTATTATTTGTTATTTTGTCAAACATCACAAGAAAAAAATATAATAAAATCACCCCCTTGTTTGAAGGAAGCTGTGTAGTGAAGATTCTGCACCGCTTAAAACGTCGCCTCGTCGGGGACTGACGGTTACTTCCCCAACAGGTGATGTGACCTTACTGTCCTGATACAAGCTAAACAATAACACAAAAAACTAAACAACAACAAACTAGAAACGAACAAAACAAGGTTGGTTAGAAAAGTTCTTCTTTTTAATTTTTACAGACAAAAGGAAGGAAGGACGTACGGAAGGTATATTGAAGAGGTTTGCACCAATTAAAAATCCATATCCTCGTGTACGACTCTTACACCATTCTTTGAATTGATAGTTTCCGCAATGTCGACACTGAGTTTTTATAACTTTGGTGTTTAACCGAGAGCTGTACTGCCACGTTCCGTTCACTGCCCCCTTTCGGTTCCGTGCACGGAATGTGAGCAAAACTGATCTGTGTACATGTCTGCGTACGAGAGCTGTACTGCCACGTTCCGTTCACTGCCCCCTTTCGGTTCTGTGCACGGTATGTGGGCAAAACTGATCTGTGTACATGTCTGCGTACGAGAACTGTCCTGCCACGTTCCGTTCACTGCACCCTTTCGGTTTTAAGATTCATTTCTGAAGATGGTTTTCATGTAATTGCAAATTCGGACAGGAACTAAAGTCCTGGAGCCGTGGTATGTGATGGCGACATGGTTCTTGATGGGTAACACTCATTATGGGATGTTTTCTGCTGTTTAACTCGTGGGGAGTTGCACCAGGGATCCCTGGTGAGTCCATATCCCTGGATGTAAATCTGTGTATTAAATGTTTACTCTACATCGAGATACGAGGACCAGTCAATAAGTAACCTTAACATATTTTTCACAAATTGTTTATTGCATGTACGTACGTGTGTAACAACTGTTGTTTTTCAACATAATGTCCATTGTGTTCCATGCATTTTATCCGGCGCTTCACGAAGGCCTGGATTCCTTGAGGGGAAAAATAAATCTTTTGGTTGCTTGTTTAGACATTCATACACCGCCTCTTGGACCTCTTCGTCGGATCAGAAAGTGGTTCCACCAAGTACCTCTTCAAGTGGCCTAAAGATGTGGTAATCCGAAGGGGCGAGATCTGGCGAGTAGGGTGGATGAGGAAGACACTCAAAATGCATGTCCTTGATTGTTGCAGCTGTAGCGTGGGCAGTATGGGGCCGAGCATTGTCATGCTGCATCCAAACACCGGTTGTGAGTAGTCAACGACGTTTTGATCTGATTACTGGTTTCAGATGATTTTTCAGGAGGTCGCAGTTTGAGGCACTGGTGACTGTGGTCCCTCTGGGCATGTAATGCTCCACAAGTGGGCCTCGGCTATCCCAGAAGAGCGTCAGTATCACTTTTCCAGCGGATGGCTGTGTGCGGAATTTTTTGGCCTTCGGTGAAGTTGAATGGCGCCATTCTTTGCTTGCCCTCTTTGTTTCTGGCTGAAAGTAGTGGACCCAGTTTCATCCCGTCACTACGCGCTGTAAGAAAGCGTCGCCTTCTGTTTCATAACATCACAGAAGTTCTTCACATGCGTCCACTCGTCGTTCTTTCAGTTCGGCTGTGAGTTGTCTTGGTACCCACCTTGCAGACACTTTGCGGAACCCCAGCACGTTGTGAATGATATGGTGCCCTAAACCATGACTAATGTTCAATTCGGAGACCACTTCATCCAGTGTAATGTGATGGTTTTCTCTGAGCACACGCTCAACTCCTGTAACCATTTCTGGTGCCGGCTGTGGTGAGGCCGGCCCGAGCGAGCAGCATCTGCCACACTGGACATTCCACTTTTAAACCTCCTGTCCCAGTTGTACACCTGCTGCAGCGATAAACATGCGTCACCAGATTGCATTTTCATTCTGCGATGGATTTCACTGGGATTCAAACCCTCACTTCCCAAGAAACGGATGACAGAACGTTGCTCCTCCCTGGTGCATGCTTCGAAGGGAGCCGCCATCTGGGAACTGCTCTATTAACATCGCACACTCAATGTTGCCAGATCTAAAACAGGCAAAACATGACTCTTACCCATAAATACAACACATGTTGTCCACAACTACACACATTACATTCTCAAAGTTATATCACCATTTTAATGTTACTTATTGACTGGCCCTTGTGGAAAGATGGCACGGCCAATCATTTTAATACACACAAAGTGTGGAACTTTTTGTCTTTCACCATTCATTTATTATATATTTGTTTGGCGCTGTGGATTGTATTTTTAATAGGCTTAGTGAGTGTGTACATGTCATGACGGGTATATCCATCCATTGGGTCCATACTCTGCAGAGCGTTGGTGCTGCCTAAGCAGTCTCCTGGGCTATTGGGCACAATACTGGACGAGTCGCCATTTCAACGCAGGATACCAGCAAGCTGGCACTCATTTTGCTGACCTCGGAAGGATGATAGGCAGAATCAACCCTACCTGGTATTAATTCAACAGCCGAGCAGGATTTGAACTCAGGATTCCCGTATCCCAAGCCCACCACCCGAACCATTAAGCCAACACCAGGCATACAGGTGTATGACCCGCATCATATTTGTTTGGGGGTAGATAACTGACATGTCCGGAACACGACTCATGTAATTTTTTGGGGGGGCTGGGGGGAGGGGTGAAAAACTGGCATGTTGGGTCCATGATTTGTCGGGTTCTCAAAGCTGGCAGCCATTTTGAAAAGCAATAAAAAACAAACAACAATTAAAAAAAGGCCTTCTTCCTTTTTTAAAAACTCCAGACGATCAAGAGGAGTTTTGTTTTTTAAGTTTGCCTTTCAAAAGAGGTTTTCATAACACCTGTTATCGATATTTTATTAATAAGCATCTGATCAAACTTTGTGACACATGAACCATTATTTATATCACCGAGTCTGCTCTTTGTACTTTATTATCTCTGCCCACCGAAGGTGGATGGAGGTTACGTTTTCACCCCTGTATGTTTGTTTGTCTGTTTGTCTATTTGTCTCTTTGTGTGCAGGATATCTCAAAAAGTTGGAGAGCAGGGGTGGATCCAGAAATTTTTTGAGGAGGTGGGGGGAGGTTCACTTGAGGTGAAGATGTTCACAAATCACAAAATCTCCCACCAAGCCTTATTCATATCAATGTATTGATCTTTTATTTTTCATTCAACAATATTCAGCTAAAAGAGAGATGTTGTCCTTACTAGTAATGAATGTAAACTCATGCCGGTCCACTGAGTGAAGGGACAGTTTCCTATTTGTGCGTCAATAGCTCGTGTAGTCCACTGGTTCTACTTAAGGATGTCCACCAGCTCCATCCTCCATGGATTTTAGTCCACTGGAACCCAGCAGAGACACCTTAAGCAAAGGTATAAGATGGCAAGTGAACAAGAGAAATCTGGCCTGTTACTATTAATGGAGGATATTCAGAAGCAAATTCAGGTGTTGGGAAGGAAGGAGAGGATTCAACAGAAAAGAAGGGAGTGGAGAAAGAAGAGAGAAGCATTCCTGAGAAATCGCTGTGGATTTGTTGGGGATCTGTTTCAAAGTTGCAGCTCAGGGGCCGTTATGGCACCGCAAGCAGAGCTGGACGAACATTTGAGGAAGACTTATCGCAACCCGCTCAGATCAGTGGACCTGCCAGACCTTGGGGGCTTTGACCACCCACCAGAGCCAGGAGTTACTTTTGAACTCTTGGACTTTCGTTGGCAAGAAATCCAAGAGGTCGTGCGGAAAGCTCGAAATAAGAGTGCCCCTGGTCTGAATGGGATTTCGTACAAGGTGTACAAGAAGTGTCCAAGGCTGTTACGAGTATTGTGGTCGCTGCTCAGAGTTGTTTGGAGGAAACAACTGATACCGGAATGTTGGTGTTTGGCAAATGGGATTTATATCCCCAAAGAAGAGGACTCGAAGGAGATATATCAGTTTCGTCCAATATCTATTGAATGTGGAAGGTAAGATTTTTTTGGTGTATTCACGAGAAGACTGGTCAACTTTGTGGTAAATAATAAATACATTGATACATCTGTACAAAAAGCAGGTGTGTCAGGTTTTCCGGGGTGTCTCAAGCATGTGGCGATGATCTGGGACACTATCCGATATGCAAGGCAAGAGAAAAAGGATCTTTATGTTATATGGCTGGACCTGGCAAATGCATACGGCTCAGTGCAGCATCACCTGATTGCCAAAGCATTGGATTTTTTCTGGGTCCCCAACAAGGTGAGGGAGGTGATTGTCCAATATTACAATGGCTATTTATGCGTTTTTCTACACCGAAGTACACAACCAAGTGGCAGGAACTTGAAGTAGGCATTCCAATGGGGTGTGTGATTTCACCGTTGCTGTTTGTTATGGCGATGGAAGTAATTATTTGTGGGACAAAAGGAGTCTCAACTGGTGTAGTTCGAGGTGGGAAGAAACCACAGCCACCAATAAGGGCCTACATGGACGACATCACCATTCTGTCTCCTGAGTTGGAAGTAGCTAAAATGTTGTTGAAGCAATTAGAGGAGCTCATTAAATGGAGCCGGATGGAATTTAAACCAAAGAAGAGTTGGACTCTTTCCATGAAGAAAGGTAAAGTGAAAGAGGTTCATTTCGTGGTGGCTGTGGATAGAATCCCCACATTGAATGAACAGCCAGTTAAGAGTCTTGGCAGATAGTATGCACAACCGTTAACAGATAGGTATCGAGGAATGCAGGTGCAGAAGCAACTTGTGCAGGGTCTGTCGACAATTGATGGTTGTGGCTTGCCAGCGAGGTGTAAGATATGGTGCTACCAATTTGGGTTGTTGCCTCATGTCTTATGGCCTCTCCAAATATATGAGATTGCTCTAACAAGAGTGTAGAAGATGGAGAAGATGGTAAATTCATACATGCGGAAATTGTTGTGTTTGCCAAAAATGTTGGCTCGTTTGGTGTTATACAGCAGAAGTTCAAAGATAAATTGCCATTGAAGTCACAAGCTGAAGAATATAAGATTGGGAAAGCCAGATTCCAAATGATGCTTCGAGATTCAAAAGACCCAGTGATCAGTGAACTGGGGCTAAAGATAAGAACGGGAACGAAGTGGGATGTTCAGAGGATGGTTGAAGATGCGGAGAGTTGGTTGCAAATGAAGGAAATCATTGGGGCAGTGCAGAAAGATAGGAAAAGATTTGGTTGGAAAGAACGGAAACGATGGCCACAAGTGAGTGCAGGTGGGAGATGAGAGATGGTTATCGAAGAGATTAAATGTATGGAAGAGGAGAGAAGAACGGTTCAAGCTACAAGTCAACCTCAGCAAGGAGCATGGATAGCATGGGAGATGGCTGTGCAGAAGAAGGTGAGCTGGGCATCGCTGTGGAAGATGGAGCCACAGCAACTAATCTTTGCACTTAAATCAATGTGTGACCAGATGCCAACTGCAGTGAATCTGGCAAAATGTGAATTGGCTGAGTCAGTAGAATGTACCAAGTGTTGTAGAAGAGAGACATTAGAGCATGTACTGTCTGGTTTGCCCGAAATCTCGAGCGAGCTATACTTGGCGACATAACCAGGTTTTGCGAGTGATTGTCGAGGTTATGAAAAGGATATGTGATGAGGCAAACAAATCAGACATAAAAGAGAAGAGACCATTAGCACGTCCATAAAGGAGGGTGAGAAAGTGAGGTTAATCAACATCAAGGGGGCAGCATGAATTTTGAAGCCAGGTGTGGGCTGGCAGGTAGATGCAGATTTGGACAGAGCGCTGAGGTTCCCATCTCATATTGCAATCCAACAAATACCTGATTTAATTATTTGGTCTGATGTGGTAAAAAGGGTTATCATCGTTGAGCTGACAGTACCATGGGAAGGAAATATGGAATGGGCACATGAAAGAAAGTTGTGTCGGTATTTAGAGGTGAGAGAAGTGTGTGATGACCGTGGGTGGATGTGTGATGTGCTACCGGTGGAAGTGGGTTGTAGGGGTTTTGTAGCAAAGTCTATGCTGAAGTACCTCAAGATGATTGGAGCATCATCTTAGCAAGTCAAGAATACTGTGACGCAATTACAGGAGGCAGCAGAGATAACCTCATTGTGGATTTGGAGGCAGAGGCGAGTGCAGTGATTCCATTCACATGTAAAGGCAGGTCTGTGGGGATCTATATCTGGTGGTGAGAATGTGGGCCGATGTCACTTGGTGGTGCGTGTGCTGCACTGCTGGGGCCGCCCATGAGGAGCTGTACTGGAGTAGGCCCCGAAACAGTGATGATACATGGGTTCCAGCTAAGGAGAGCGACATCGAGCAGTGTCCTGACACTGCATGTACTGTTCTGAATGTAGACTCGTGCCGGTCCACTGAGTGAAGGGACAGTTTCCTATTTGTGCGTCAACAGGTCGTGTAGTCCACTGGTTCTACTTAAGGATGTCCACAAGCTCCATTCTCCGTGGATTTTGCCTTGCAAAATCATCCATGATGTCATTTGTATTGAAGTACACACCATAGTGAATGTGTGCTCGTAGCAATCCATTCATCTGATCTTCACACGTTGTTGTCCACATGTACGTCTTAAGATGTCTCATTCCACTAATGGACAACTCACACTCACATGATGTGACCGACATCGTGTAGAAGAGACGCATCAGGCAGTGGATTTTAGGGAAGAACGATCTGTCTGTCTGTTTGAGGGTTTTTGTGGCTGGGTTTGGGACCTCTGATGTTGACTGGTCTTTCTACCTTATCTACCAGCTGTGTACCTCTGTATCAACTGTTATTGGTGATGGTAGGTCATCTTGGTAGAAGGCCACCAGTTCACTGATGACTTCTGTGTCTACTGACTTAAATCAGCAGATCATGGGCAGTTTGAGGTGCAGTGCCTGCATGGCCGGTCTTGTGTGCTCAGTGAAGTGGGTCTGTAGTTCTATGAGCAGGTGGTCCACTGGTGGAATGGTCACATTGTGTTTGAAGTATTCTTCTGCTGTCTGTGCTGGAGTGTTGGTGCGGTACTGCATCAGTCAGATGTTACAGGGCATTGTCGGCATCACTCCCACATCTTCGGCCAG
Source organism: Eptatretus burgeri (assembly GCF_056783735.1). NCBI lineage: Eukaryota > Metazoa > Chordata > Myxini > Myxiniformes > Myxinidae > Eptatretus > Eptatretus burgeri. Next base: position 34,515,578 of record NC_140961.1, read on the forward strand.
TTTAGTTGCCTCTGTGAACCACTTTTCATTGAAGGTTCTGAGATCCTGAAAACTCTTGGAGACTTCACCAGATAAATCATGAACAACTTCACCAGATAAATCATGAACTACTTCACCAGATAAATCATGAACAACTTCACCAAATAAATGCTGAACGACTTCGCAAGATCAGTCAAATTTTCAGTGGTTACATTATCCGTTATTATAACGATCTGATGGCCCATAATGGTGAGTTTAGGTTTCATGCTCGGGTTCTTTTTGTCACATTTTGTTCATGTCCGTTCGATGTTTTTGTTGATCTGTGTTGGAAACATTTTGTGTATTTCCATCATTTATCTGGTGAAGTAGTTCAGGATTGTACTGTGCTTTGCTGAAGGAAACGATCCAGAAAATGTTGCTTTTCGCATCGGAGCCATATCTGAAAACCGTCTCAGGAATGAGCACAGAGCTTGTGGCAAGGAGTAGCATTGCTTGGCTTCACGGCTGCAAGAAAGCAAAATGATGCACGTGATTGCCGATTGTTGAATGATATCTCGCATGACAAAAAATCGGAGGGGTAGATGGGAGGGGAGTGGTTGGGCACTCAGTGAACCCCCCCCCAGGATCCCCCTGAACCTTCCTGGTGAACTCCCTCACCCCCTGATCTACCCCGAGGAAGGATGGAGGGTAGAAGAGGATGCATGGGGTGGAAAAGATGGATCCAGAAAGAAACTCTCAGGAGGGAAAACTGGAAATTTGGAAGGGGAAGGAATTGGGGGTGGGTTGGGGGGAGGGGGTTAACGAGGATAGAAAAAAATTATGGTTTTGGATTGGGTACGATCTGAGATGGTGGTGAACAGCTGCAATTATTTTCATTAACTTTCAGAACAGCTGAACAGAGATTTGATTATTTTTCACAAAATAAGAATGATTTATTGGATTTGAACCACAAGAGAATCATACAGATGCATGTCTTGCTTACTGTGTACTTACCATGATAAACAACAAGGGTTTGGACAAATCTAATTGATGTGGACAATCATATCACAATGCCAGCAATTTGTCAGGATGATACAATGGCCTGTAAGTACGAAACCCACTTCTTAACTCGTTCATTGCACTACTCGTTGATTAACTTTAGTACTAGTTAACCGGATTAACAACAGCTGTTCAAATATTATTCATTGCCCTCGCTCAAGGAGAGGAGATTGCATTTGGATCCATTTGTCTGTCTGTCTGTCCGTCTGCACAAAACGTTAGGAAGTATATTAAGTACGTATCCTTGAAATTATAAGTGTTGTGAGAATGATAATCTTCTTCTCTTTCGTGTGCAGCACAAGGTTCATTAGTTGGGGGGTGGGGGTGTGTGACTGATGGAACCCCCGCTGCTGGTTATGCTTCAGTCACATTTGGCTCGGCGGCCGGAGGGTATAAAAAATCTACGGCCACGAGCAATTATAGGGCGGCCGCAGTATTTCCACGGTCACACAATGTAGCAGTCACATATGTTTTTATTTTTTGGGTAGCTGCACAGGGTATTTAGAAATTGTGGAGACCAAAAACGTGGGGGTGCCGTACGGTCTTTGATTTGATGTCGCACGGTGACCTTAGGGCATCCCTGCGGCGGCCATAGAATTTTCAAGGCAGACGCAAGGTGCCCGCAAGGCGACCGCAGGGGGGGCCCTAATAGTCTGCCAATAATGGCCGGTAATAGTCAAAAAGGTTGAAGTTTGGGTGTCAAAGCTGAAGTTTTGCACACTGACCCGGGAGACCTGTTAGATATCCCACAAAAAAGTCCCGAAGAATCCCATGGGGCGTTTTTCCAAAATTCAAGATGGCCGCCACATTTCCACTTAAATCATGAAATCGGCATAGCTGGTAAACTATTGAACATAGGATGTTGATTTTGGTGTCCGCTTCCATGTTTTGTGACCCAATGAATCCAATGGAAGCAAAATTAATCATCTCCAGCCATATTTTTCTGATCATAAATCCAATATGGCGTCCCGTCCCGCATTGTAATTTTTCGAAATTTCTGAAATGAAAGTCCGTTTCTTCGTGGAGTAATATTTTTTGATGTTGGACGACATTTTCTGGCTCAACTGTGGAAATAAACAATCCCTAACTGCAGTGCTGCCGCCTATGGGTGGTTGAAGTGAGGGAAATGAAACCGAAACCTTGCAAAATGAAAACGAAACATCACGATCAAAGATGACCGATATCAGGCAAACTTCACCTCGCCACTGAGAGGACGATCTAAAACGTCATCTGTGAGAAGAAGAGACGAAAAAGGTATTGTAGTCTTTTTCATACCCTTGGAATGAGGTTGACACTATTCTGTGTGGCCGATCAGGAAAACGAAGGCCGATCAGGAACCGTAGACATAGGTAGATGGCTATATGGTCCGAGGTACATAGCATCCCTAAAACGAAACGAGTTGTTGATCAGGAATTCCGTTCTTTGGGTTCATCATTTCTCGCCGCAGCCGTCGTCGGCTGAATTAATCGATCGGTCTATTTATTTCACAACGTCCCACCTCGGTCATGCATTTATTTCATACCGCATCGCGGAGGGAATTCCACACACAGAAATCGAGGCCGACGCGGGAAATTCGATTTTTTTTTCAACGAAGTAACGTATTGCGATTTGGAGAGCACATGATAAGACATGTTTTGAGAGAGGTTTAGAGCAAAACTATTTGTATCAATTGCAGAGCTCGACAAGGGCTTGAAATTATCTTCTAATCTTCACACCTATTTCTTTAATTCAGGCGCCATGTCGAGTCGCTGTGCGCTGTGCCCGGAGTTTGTTGATGAATCTCCCTCTGAATTTCAACCCGATGGAGAAACCGTGCAGGTCGGGACCAAGGTGAGGTCTACAATTGTTGATGCCAGTCGCCAGAGAGAAGACGGCAGAGACCAGTATCTCAGCACTGTCCAGCCACTCATAATTCATGTGTCCTGTAGGAAGGTTTATACTCGAAAGAACACGATCATTTCCCATACGAAGAATCTAAGCCCCTATGGTGATAACATTGAAACCCCCTTTCTTCGTTCTACTGAACAGCGCTCGAGTAAATTTGACATAATCAAGGACTGTCTGATTTGTGGTGAGGAGGCAAAAGAAAACAGAACGAAGAAGGGTACCAACAAAGACGTTGATAGAGTGTGCAGATGTGAAACATCACCATTCATCCAGAAGATCAAGACACATGCTGAAGATTGAAATTATGAAATTGGCAGAAAGGTGCTGTGTCATATAGACCATAGATCTTCCCGCAGCCGAGGCCAAGTGCCATAATCGCTGTCGTCTCAATTTCTTTCGAACCAAGAAACCATGCTCAGAGCACATCGAGGACAAGAAGAAAGCCTTCGACTTCCTCTGTGACTTTCTCAAAGACAACTCGGAGTGCCAGTATTCGATAAGTGAGTTGGAAGAGATAATGAAAGAGAACATGCATGATGAGGCTGAAGTATATATCAGAAAGCATCTTGAACATAAACTGAAGGAGCATTTTGGTGACAGCTTGGTTGTTACATCATTCGCAAGCAAACCCAATGTTATGACATTTCACACAGCTTTTAGTGCAATCGTAAACAAGTCTTGGTACGATGACAGGAATCCTGATCCTCAGTCTGAGAAACAACGCATGGCGAGAACAGTCACTGAAATAGTGTCTGCGGACATCCGTTCCATGCCTTGTGAATGTGATGTGTACCCGTCCCCTCGTTCTCTACAACTTAATTCTCTGCAAAATGCAGTTCCTCAGACACTCCATAGTCTAGTTGAGAGAATCATATCTCAGTGAGGTCGCCATGCCCAAAATACTACACTGACTCAGCGTAAGAGCGTTGCGATTGAACAAGCTATCATATCAGCCACACGCCCCAGTTCTTTCCTGTCCCCATTGCTAATAGGTCTCGGTGTATATCTGCATAGGAAATATGACTCAGAGAATCTCATAAACATGTTGCATGCTTTTGGCTTGTGTTGCTCATATGAGGAGGCTCGGAGATATCAGTGGTCAGCTCTTTATGGTTCATCCCCATTCCCTACTAATGATGATGCATTTGTTCAGTTTGTCTTTGACAATGCTGACCACAACGTCAAGTCTCTCGATGGCCATGGCACCTTTCACAGTATGGGTAGCATCAAATGTGTAACACCCCGCCCTGAGCGGGATGACAGCGTGATTATCACACGTCTTCAGAAAAACCCGGGCCCTGCTGCAATTGGTAGATTTGGGTATGTGCCTCATCATCAGTACACCGATGATCCAAAGAAAGGTCTGGCTCTTATCGACGCAAAAGATGTGTCCAAGATTTGTGTCTAACAGAATGGGGCATGATGTAGATTGATTGCACTCCAACGCCATCTTGTACATCTCACGCAAGAACATTCTTCCATAGTTCATTGGAGAAGAATCATGTTCACACTTGCTAAGTTACATTGTGTGGTAATATTCACTGTTATAGCCTATGGAACTCATTTAATGTCGCCAACATATATGTTGTTCTTCTTTATGATCAATTAATGTTTTTGTGGAACTTGCACACTTATTTGATTCCTAGTATCATGACATGGGTATAGATTACAAACAGCACCTTTCTTCATCCATCGATTGGTTACTGAGACGTTACAAGGTTTCCATCATTGTGGGATGCCATATTGGATTTGTGCGAAGTAGATATGACTGGAGATGATTAATTTTGCTTTCATTGGATTCTTTGGGGTAGAAAACATGGGAATAGACACCAAACGCAACATCCTATGTTCAATAGTTTACGAGCTATGCCGATTTCATGATTTGAGTGGCGGTGTGGTGGCCATCTTGAATTTTGGAAAAAAAGCCCCATGGGATTCTTCGGGACTTTCTTGTGGGATATCTAACAGGTCTCTCGGGTCACTGTCCAAAAATTCAGCTTTGACACCCAAACTTCGACCCAAAATGCTAAAATCAGTCAACTAACGCGAACTCTATGGATGCTCTATGGATGCGAGACTTGGACTCTGACCTAGGATCTGAGACGGAGACTTAATTCCTTTGGTACCAGGTCTCTTCGGAGAATCCTTGGCTATCGCTGGTCGGATTTTGTGTCCGAGCGGTTGCTGAGAGAGACTCGGATGAGATTTGTTACCTGCATAGTCCGTGAGCGTCAGTTGCGGCTGTATGGACATGTGGCTCGTTTTCCTGAAGCTGATCCTGCTCACCAGATTCTCTCAGCGAGGGAGTCTCATTAGTGGAGGAGGCCAGTGGGCCAACCACGTTCCTCGTGGTTGCAGCAAGTTGATCATCATCTCAAGGAGATTGGGATGGGCCTGGCATCTGCCTGTGGGATGGCCAGACGGAGGCCCCTGGAGTACCGGCGGAAAGTGGACGCAGTGACGTGCTGTTCTGGCACATGCTCCCATACCTGACCTGATAAGGCGAACGTGCGTCCAGACGGACGGTAACGAGTGGGTATATATATATATATATATATATATATATATATATATATATATATATATATATATATATATATATATATATATATATATATATATATTCCAGTTCTTTTTCATATGTATATCATATTTCATATCTGTCATATAGATTGTGGACCAGGTTATATACAGATGGCGGATAGAATGAAGTGGATGGAATGGATGGAATGAAGTTGCCCAGGTCTTCAGGAGGAGATGGAACTTCCCTCACGCTTGAGGGGCCATTGACGGCAATTGACCTGTACTCTGATCTCTAGCGGTAGCGCACGGTGGACGCACGGTCGACGCAGACTGCCACGGAGGCCAACGTCGGATGCACGGCGGGCGTAGGGGAACCGTGTGTCGACCCTGCGTTGCCCGCAGGTAGTCACACAGATTGCAAGGCCACCGTACGGTGAACACAGGGACGCCTTAGGACTACCCTACGGCGACCGTGGAAATAGTGCGGCCGCCGTAATTTTTTGGGGGTTGGCAAAATTCATTTTTCATTGATAAGAGCCTACTTGTCGAATTATGACATCATTAACATATCTTATTCCCCATGGGGAGTAGTTGATCATGAGTCAGGTTTCAATTTTTAACATGGAGTGGTTTCAGAGATATAGAGGTGCGAAGTTTTTTTATTTCTTCAATACAGCGCCTGTCCCACGTGACCGATGATGTCATAATTGTCACTAACATTTTACAGGAGGCGCTCCCATGGTGAAAATTTAGTGTTGATCGGACCAAGAATTGCAGAGAAATAAAATTTATACTGATCGAATCAAGCGTTGCACTCGTCAAATGATGACTTCATAACTAAGGTAACTATAACATCATCATTAACATATATTATTCCCCAAGGGGAGTACTTGACAATACGCTATGTTTCAATTTTTTTCCATGGAGAGGTTTCGGAGATATAGAGGTGCAACTTTTTTCGATTTTTCCAAGATGGCGCCTGTACCATGTGACCGATGATGTCATAATCATGATTTTTAAAAAATTAGACAGGAGGAGCCACTCATATTCTAAAAATTCTGTGTCCATCAGACCAACAGTTGCATGGGAATTTTTTTTTTTTCAAACTGATCAGATCAAGCGTTGTACTTGTCAAATTATGATGTCATCAAGGAAGCACCGATTACATCATCATCAACATCTTTTTCCTCGTTGGGAGTACTTGACAATGAGCCATGTTTCAATTTTTCCCATTGAGCGGTTTGGGAGATTATAGAGATGTCATATTTTTCCAAGGTGGCATCCGCACCACAAAAATGCAGAAACACACACATGAACCCGAATGCCGAACCCTGCTTTTAGCTTTGCAAGCACAGGGTAAAAACAATGCCTCATCTGAGAAGGAGAAGGAGAATGTGAAGGAGAAGGAGAAGGAGAGACACAGAGAGAAGTAGTGAACAGGCCAGCATCTGAATCACATGAAAGGGTTCTTGAATTCATTAAAGAAAGGACAGAATATGGAGATGAACCATATCCAAGTCTTTGCCGCTTACAAGGCACAATAACAGCCCAAGCTAAAGACAATAAGAACAATATACTCGGTAGACCACATACATCCGTCAGGTTGAACAGTTTACGTTTTTCATCCCACGATAAGTCTGATCTCGATCTGGACCTGAACCAAAATCGAATCGGCTTGTTCTTATCACCTAACCAACTCATCCACCTGGTTTGGTCATCACTCGTCCACAACTTTTTGACATATGGTGCTATATATTGTTTTTAGTCCCATCTCTCAATGGTGGAGAATTACTTTGAAAAGTTCTCAAAGATATGGTCACCATTTCTGATGTGATCAGGTACACTTTCACATCTCACAGATTAATTCAACAAGAAAAACAGAGAAACCGATGTTCAAGGTCTTTCATGACTCCATAGAACTTGTACGAGCAATTCTCACCTTCATCAAAGCAACCAGACAAGGAAACTGGGACCTTCATCGAGCTGCACTTGAAAGTCTCACCAAATACTTCTTTGCCATCGACAAACTGAAATGTGCCAGGATGGTCCATCTGTACCTTTCTGAGATGAAGGAATTGGAAGACACTGATGAAGACGTATTAAAGGAATTCAAGAGTGGCAACTTGGTGGTGAAAAAGAATGAAGTTCCCTTCTGTGCCATTGGCCAAGACCATGGTATAGAACATGAGAATCACTGGATGAAAGTTTCTGGAGGTCCGATTGGTATCACCTTCAATGAAAATGCCTGGACGAGATGGTACTTACAGAATACTTACCCCCACGCAGCCTTGAGAAGGACTTGGTGTGAGTGAGCCAACTCTTCTGGCGGCAAATTTGTAATTTTATCTATCTACATTTATGAGGTAAATGTGTACAAATAATACTTTGAAAAGTCTATAATAGAATACATTCATAAACCTTTACAAAGTAACTTGTATTCTCATTTGAGTGTTTTCACAACTACCAAGGCTGATGATAAAGTGATCTGAATAGATCACTAAAGTATAAATAAAATCAGGAGATCGTTAAAACACAAAATTGTAATTCTTGTTCTTTTTTTCACCAGCTGAGCACAATAAAGGCTGAAACGATTACAATGATTCTCATTTCTCACACGAGGAAGTGACATTGTCTCTGGGCATTAGTCTTTGTTAAATTCACCATGGAAGGACTGGGAGGATGTGCATCATCCAAGTAATATGTGCTATTCGTGGGGCCACTTAGCTAAATATAGCATAACAATTGTGCATTTTGTGAGGAAAGCACCAAATTTGGCACACGAGTAGCCTATCATATAATGAACAGATTTAGATATTGGGCCATTTCAAAATTTTTGATGGCAGTGGAAAATGGCTGCCACAGACATCAGCGGCTGAATTTGAGATGGCTCAATATCCTTATCTGTTCATAATATGTCAGGCTACTCGTGTGCCAAATTTGGTGCTTTCCTCACAAAATGGACAATTGTTATGCTAAGTTGCCCCACTATATATCGAATGGTCATGTAACTTGTGGTAAAGTTTCAATTTCCTCCGTTTAACGGTTTTCAATGTACACTCAATATGTGTTATATCAAATGGTCATGTAACATGTGGTGAAATTTTAATTTCCTCCGTTGAGCAGTTTTCGACGTACACTCAATATGTGTGATATCAAATGGTCATGTAACGTGTGGTAAAGTTTAAATTTCCTCCGTTTAACGGTTTTCAATGTACACTCAATATGTGTTATATCAAATGGTCATGTAGCATGTGGTAAAGTTTAAATTTCCTCCGTTGAACGGTTTTCAATGTACACTCAATATGTGTTATATCAAATGGTCATGTAACACGTGGTAAAGTTTAAATTTCCTCCGTTGAACGGTTTTCAATGTATTCTTCACACTGGAACTGCCACTTTATAACTGCTGGCAGGGATGACTGGGTAACAAGACGTCCTGCTTTGATCGGACACCTGACCCACGACGCCCTCTTTATTCTCTTGGATTCAGAATCGGATTACAAAAATTAAATTCAAATCAAATGGAAGACCAAATACAATATAATTGAATTCAAATAAAACAGATGCTGTGTTGGAGTTATCAGAAGGAACCCAAACAAACAAACATCAAAGATGAAAAATCACTCATCGAGTGACACTTGGTGGAACATCACTCGGTAGAGAACATACCCTCCGCCATGATGAATAGTTTACATTTTGTTTCCCACTGATGGGTCGGATCTGAATCCGGACCTGAACCAAAATCGAATCGGCTTGTTCTTGTCACCGAACCAACTCTTATACCTCGTTTTGTCACAAGTCGTCCACAACTTTTTGCGACATCATGCTGTACATAGTGTTCCGATTTAATAATACAGACAGGATTGTATAGTGTGGCATGGTCCGTGGACGGGTCGGAGCACCTCGATGTATTTGTCAGGGAACCTGTCAGCTTAAGTGTTATGTGTCACCACACGAGGGGTGGCGCAGTGTTAATTAGTTTTGGGAGTAAAAATAAGTTCCCCTGTACGTGATTACCCTCTGATTTTACCGAATGTTTTTATCTTCCAAGTATGGCCAGAAGCTCAGGACCGAATCCCTGAAACAACAACAACAGGAGAAGCTCCAACTTCCCGGGTTTGGAGGCGAGAAGGTCACGCGCCAAGGACAACGAGCGAGGAGAGAGGTCACCAGATCGAACAAGGCGTGCGTGTTGCACGCCTGGAGCATCTTGGTGCACTGCGAGAGCTGAACGAGGCGCTGCTGGCGTGTGCAGAGCGCTCAGGTTCGCTCTGAGTTGTTCGTGCTGGTCCGGGAGCGCCCTCCCTTTGCCACGTACGCCGTGCAGTGACGGCGCCATTTTGTTTGACGGGTGCTTGACGGATGAACCTTCCCAGCACTAAATGGACGAGGGTCAGGCTGAGTACCAATGCTTTGACAGGAGGGTTTATTTTGGTTGTTACCCTTTGTCTGTGTTTGTGTCTGTGTGTGCGAGGCCTCAATCCTAAGAGTTGTTGATTAAATCTGTACATTATTGCCCTTAAAATCTTCCTTGTTGACCTTGTATTTGTGTTTTAATGAGGAATGCATTAGTCCATGAGCTGAGATGGAAATTGGGACCATCCTGAGGGACCAGAAAAAAGTGATATGACTGATTGAAGACACAAATGTAGATAACAAAACAGCATGATGGACCTTTCAGTGGAGTAGCTCAAGTTAATTATCTCCAATTTTCTGTTTTAGACCATTCATCGCTCGGACGGTGCTTTTGCGGACAAGATTTAAGGGTGTGTGGTCAGTTTGTGCCACGTATCCTTATTCTTCCACATCATATAGCACATTCCCACATACCATTGGAAAGCAGACTTAATTTCCTATCCATTGGTATATAATATGTGACTATAGGTTTAAGGATAAGCATTTTATAGGCTATAACATGCTTCGCTAAATAATCGCACAAGACAAATTTGAGAGCAAAAACGGTCATTTCAAGTATACTTGTTCATAAATCATAACATTCCAGGACATGGATATTGCCAATGTTATTTCTTCTACATATAGTGATATCTTAATATTATTTCAGGACCTCTGGTAGCTTTCTGTGATAATTATTGGACAAGTTTTGGCGTTTTTCATGTTAAAACCCCTTGTTAAGTAAAGAGCAGTTTTGTGCATCGACTCTTCGGCCATGAGCTATTAACGTTTGTCATCGATATTCTGCCTCGGTTCGTACGTGCAAATCATTACATTGAACAATTTCTCATTCGATATGGAAGGTTATTGTAAGTTGAAAAAAAGTATTTATTTGTATGTTAATAAATTTGACTTTATCAGGTAGAGCGTTGGACAAGTGTTCGTCGGGCCCTGTGTATGAATCCCGTCGCCGCAGTTTGCTTTTCGGACCCAACAACATCAACAACTGTACTCAAGCGATTTCAGGTTTTGTCATCAATCGTGTGTCCGTGGATCAGCATCATGGGTGTTATTATTTTTTCCAGTTCAAGGAGTTTCGATAGATAAGAATATTTCAGTTTCATTTTGAAACAGGGTAATGAATGTTCATCAAGATTCATAGTTTAGTTTCAGCAAATGGCGATTTGTGAAGGTAATTAATGTATTTCCTTTATTTTCAGATTAACAACTGAGTGTGCAGCAAAAAGACGATGGCTGCACCCAGAGACCACACTAAACCCTGACACTAAACGCTGTATCATCTGCACAAAGACATCTCCATCATCCGAACTCTCTAAACCAAAGGACGCTGAGTCATGCAGAACTTTGCTTGATGCAGTAAAGCTCCAACACTTTGAAGCTATCGTGGACCTCTCGGAGGAGGAATTTGAAGATAAACTAGTGTATCACAGGAAATGTCACTCCAACTTCACACACAAGAAGACACTTGACAGATTTAGGCAACAACAGGTCGACCAGTCAACAACACCTGAACCAAGGACATCTACACGTGCTCGAGAATTACCATCAACATCCTCACGTGTCCTGAATGACGTGTGCATATTCTGTGACAAGAAAAATAAGTACATCCTGGGAAGCAAGACTCGTGAACCACTGATCCTCTCACGAGAACTTCGCTCAGATGAAACCGTGAGAAGTGTTGCACTGAAGAAACTTGATGATAAAATTCTTGCCATTACGTCCAGGGAACTTGTTGCAGCTGAAGCCAGGTATCACAAGTGTTGTTATAAGGCCGATACAAGAACTTACATACGTGACACGAAGGCTGCTGAACCTGACACCGCCGAGACCAGGTACCATGAAAGAGAACAACAGGCGTATCAGATGTTCTTCGATCACGTAAGAGAGACGTTATTCAATCAGCCACAAGTTGTGAAACTCACTGCACTCACAGACGTTCTCCTGAATAATTTGAGAACTCTTGGTTTTCCAAACGAAAACACATAGTCATCCACAAAGAAGCATCTCAGGTGGAAGCTTGAAGGTGAATTCGCTGAATATTTGCACTTCATACAAGCTGACAATGGCAGAGTTCTGGTCTATCCAGACAATCTATCTTTTGATCAACTTGTGAATGAAAATATGCAGATGAAGGAGAAACTTTCTTGTGTGGCTTTCAAGGATGAACAAGAAAAGGCACTCAAGTCAGCGGCTCCTCACATACGGAGTGAGATCCGTAACTTGGAAGCTAAGCCATGGCCTCCATCACCCGATGAACTGAATTTGGATGATGTGAAGCTTCCAGAAAGCATTCTTATATTTCTGTCTGTGCTGCTCGGTCTTGGAGACACAGAAACAGAAGAGCTTCCGGCCAAATCCCAGCGTATTATTAACTCACTGGGACAAGACTGTGTGTACGCTGTGACTGGTGGTCGAGTTATTCCAGCAAAGCACATCCTCTTACCATGGGTGATAAAGTCTCTCACTGGTAATGTGGAACTGATGAAAACATTAAACCGGCTCGGCCATGGCATGTCCTATTCCAAATTGGAGGAGATGGACACAGCTTTGTGAATGAATAAACTATCCAGGGAACCCGAGTTGGGAGTTGTACTACCTACTAAGACATACCCGTGTGTGCCCACGACCATGGCCTTCGACAACATTGACCGGCTTGAGGAAACGTTAAGTGGGGGTGGTACATCCCACCGAGTCAACGGCATCATTGTGCAGCCTGAAATGGCATATGTTCCTCCTTTAACCAAGCCCAAACAAGATCAGCAAGTATGATCTAATATATAAAATGATCTGCCATCTCAAATTATATACCAATACTATATCATATTATATATGGTGAACAATATAATATTTGTACTTTGCAGGTGAAAAAGAAACACACCATTGTACCAGTGACCTTGGAGCTACCTGTATACATTGCTGGTGAACGAGTGGGCCCGCCCATGATGAAACCACTGGAAATGGATTTTGGTCCACCACTGAAGGAGGCACAGATAAAGAATCTCATGTGGTTCCGAGTACGTCAAGTGGACACCACCAACCAAACAGTCACAGCTCTTGGACAGGATTCAATGTGCTCATTCGTGATAATTTCACTGTAACACAAGATACCATTGGCTATCTTCCGACCATTAATGCTCCTGCCCCTCAGTACTCTACAGCATTTGAAATTCTCAATCAAGAGCTGAAAATAATGAAAGCCCTTGACCTAAAGGAAGTTTCAGTTGTCTTTGATCAAGCACTGTATGCTCAGGTTGCAGAAATTGCATGGAAACACGACCAGTATGAGAAGATTGTCTTGAGAATGGGAGCATTCCATACCCCATGAAACTTCTTGTCGATCATAGGGAAGAGGTTCGGTTCAGCTGGCCTTCGTGATATTGCAGTGGAATCTGGGACCATAGCAGAAGGTTCCATCACCGGCATGCTTGAAGGGCGCAAATACAACCGTGGCATTCGTTTATCCAAACTAGTGTATGAGGCTCTTCTCCGATTGGCATGGCGGGGATTTGTCGAGTGGCTAACAGAACATCATATGCAGGACCTGAAGCATCATGCCAAGACGACTGAGATTTTGAAGACTCTCCATGATGATGTATCAAAGGAAGAATTTGAAGCTGCTGTGGAAGAACCGTCATGTTCAATAATTGTTCAGCGATTCTGAGAGTACCTCGATTACCTTCGGAGCGCAGGTGGACAACTTGCTGAGTTCTGGATGTCATATGTCTACATGGTCGATATTCTCCTGGCCTTTATCCGAGCATCGAGGGAAGGAAACTTGGTTCTACATTTGGCTGCTATCCAAAGTATCATTCCTTGGTGCTTTGCATATGACAGGCTGAACTATGCCAAGTATCTACCAGTCTATTACTGCCAAATGACCAGGCTCTCCGAGACGCACCCAGAGGTCCATCAGCACATGCTCGAAGGAGGTTTCTCAGTACAATTAGGTGCAACCAATAGATTTGGTAGACTTCCTGTTGACCAAACCATTGAAGAAACAGTCAACAAGGACACACAGACAGCCGGAGGCACAAAGGGATTCAGCTGCTGCTGTTAGCAGGTACTGTGTCACAGCACAATATAGAAGTACCTGTCTTAAACAAATGAGGCTGATGATAGATGATAGCTGCAGCAAAAGAATGGTTCACACAGATTGTCAGCTTCAAGAATGCACAAGGATGAGACTGATGTTGAGGGTTTGGTTTATCTGATGGAAGACACCTGGACAAACCCATTCAGTCAAAATCCTTCAGAGCTGATAAGCATCTCAACTGGTGCTCGTGTGTCCCCAGAGGTTGCCAATGATCTTTTGACTGCTACAAGAAAGGGGATGCAGCATATACAGATTATCACATACAGCGTATTGAAGGATGAGAAAAACCATTGTTTGACAGATTGCCAAAGATGCAGATGAAGACATTTGATAATGTCCACAAAAGGATCAGCAGAAAACTATCGAACAAGGAGCAAGTCCTCAAAAGTGACAATAAACTGTTTGGACAGATGATACTCATAGCTTCCAGCAGAAAGTTGAACATGAATGATGTACTGAAACACCCCCTAGGCCCCCTTCCCTCATCCTTGGTCAACTGTGATGGTACTATGAAGAAAACCAACAAAGCAGCCCTTGCCAGAAAGCTTGAAAGTAAAGTCTCTGGTGTGGAAAACGTCCAACACCCCTCAGCGTGTATCATTGATGGCATGAGTATTGTAAAGAGGCTCAAAGGGGAGAATCTCACTTTTGATGAAGTGGCTGATATGCTTCTTTCAGCTGTACTGAATACATCAGCAAGGAGCAACAGGGTTGATGTTGTATTCGACGTCTACAAACAGATATCTATAAAAGATGCAGAAAGGGCCCTGAGGTCAACAGATGGAGGTATCCGCTTCACAACCAGAGCACCCGGTCACCGAATACACCAATGGAGGCATCTTCTGTCTTGTGACATCAGCAAGACGAAGCTGATCAAATTCGTCAGAGAGCAATGGGGAACAGAGCCCTACAGGATAAGACTTAAAGACAAGGTCCTTTATGTCACATGTGAGGATATCTGCACCAAGATCACCCGTGAGGCTGTAGTTGAAGTTGACGAGCTCCGTTCATCTCACAAGGAAGCAGACACATACTCGCTACGACACTGTAAGTATGCATCGTCAAGTTTCCATTCTGTGATAGTAGCTTCAGAAGACACAGACGTCATGGTGCGATGTCTGGCTTTTCATGATGACATCGACTGTAATCTGTTCATCCGATGTGGATCATCAACCCGCACCAGACTTGTTGACATAACAAAAGTTGGTAGTGCTCTCGGCAGAAACATCTGTAAAGCTTTATTGGGATTGCCTTCCTCCACAGGCTGCGACACAGGAAGCACTTTCAGTGGCCGTGGAAAGGTGACAGGACTCAAACTCCTCATCAACAATCCAAGGTTTCAGACAGCTTTCAGTGACTTGGGGAAAGACTGGACACTACAGGATGATCTCTTCCATGTGCTTGAGGAATTCACTTGCAAGCTGTACATGTCTCAAACTGAAATCACAGAATGTTAACGAGATGTGGTTTCAGTTGTTCCGTGCTCAGAATGGTGATATCCAGTCAGGACAACTCCCTCCTTGTCAAGATTGTTTGAAGCTTCATGCTACCAGAGCATGTCACCAAGCAGCCATTTGGCACCACAGTCTTGAAGGAACTCCACGTGTCCCCAGTCCACTTGACTGTAATGGTTGGGTATTGGATGACGATGGTAGACTTGCCATTGAGTGGATGTCTGGTGCCCCAGCTCCTGATGTTGTTCTGGAATTTTTATCCTGTAAGTGTAAACGGGAGTGTAGGCTGCCATCATGCACATACATGGTCAATGGCCGAAGCTGCACAGCTGCTTGTGTTCTCCAGGAGTGTGCGAACATGAAGGTCCAAGATGAACAGTCAGACGGCAGCGTGGATCATGAGGACGATGACGACAGACATTGACAATTGAGACTCCATAATGCATATCTCTCAAATTATTTGTCATTGCCTGTTTCTGTTTAATGATTATGTCGAAGCTATTTTCTTTATTCAACACTGTGGGATTAAAGACAACGCTGTGGCACATTCTGTTCAAAATTGTTCAAGAACTTCACAACATATTCGTTTTCTTCTGCTGTTGAATTGAACATGTAGCATCTTTGAAACTATGTCAGATTAATAAAACTTCGTATCCTTTTAATTTTGCAGTTTGGAAGTAAAATGCATGATTTGTGATATGGATGTGATTTAAATTTACTTTCAAATAAAGTGCATTACATTTGAGTAATGACTCCACCAAATCATAAACATGATCAAATTAGCGTGTTTTGTGGATATACTCCTGCTTCACATCAAGCTGTGTAAAATGCTTGAGCGACTCTACTCAGATGTCCATCATGCATTTTTGTGTTCCAGATACATCAAACGAACAGAAAATCACAACAAACCTTGGTCCCTCAAGATGGTACCAATTGGCCAGAAATGGCCCTCCAGCTCATGGACCACATGTCAATGAGCGCGTCCGCCTCCGAGGAATAAGGACCGTTCGACCGTCCACAAAGTTTCATCTGAATCCGTCCACAACTTGAGATGTTTCATGCAATATCGTTTTTGTCCCGATCTCTCAATGGTGAAGAATCACTTCAAAATTAAATAATTCTCGTATCGAGATCTGGATTCGGATCTTCACCAAAATTGAATCGATTTGTCCGTGTCACTCACCCAATCTGTCCACCAAGTTTAGTCTGAATCCATCCATAATCTTTCGAGATATTGTGCTATATATCATTTTTTTTTATCCCTATCTCTCCATGGTTCCCATCATGTGCTGCCTTTTTGGCTGCTGGTTGAATCATTGGTTAGGAGTGCAGCTGTGCCGCTGATGCAGTGCCCCAATTACCAGTACACTGGTGCTCATTTCGCCGACCTCAGAAGGATGGCAGGCTGAGTCAACCCCAGGTGTTAATTCAGTGGCCAACAGGACTCGAACTCAGGACCCGAGCATCCCAAGCCACCACCCCAACCACTAAGCCAACGCCAGGCTGTCAATGATGAAGAATCACTGAAAAAATTCGCAGATCCGGATCTTCACCAAAATCAAGCATTGCTGTCCTTGGCCGGTGAACTACATGCACAAAAAATATAAGAACGATTGCTTGAAAACTGTGGACAAAAATTGTGTGACAAACAAACAGACAGACAAATGCTACAGAGCAACATACTTGGCAAAAAAATTTTTTGCCAAGCTATGAAGTCATCAGGAGGAATCTGGATAGGATTAGGGTTTTAACTGCTACTCCTCTTCCCTCATACCCATCCAGGTACAGCCAAGTGAGCCTTATTCAAAAAAAAAAAATAATCAAAAAACACCCCGATTCAAAAGATTAAACCCAGATTCAAAAAATGAAATAATTCTGGCTGGAGACCATGTGTCCGATCAGGTTGAAATTTAAAACATATATTCCCCATCACGACGAGATCATAATTTTGAAGTTTCACATTGATTGATGCAGCAGTTCAAGAGAGAAAGTTTTACATATTTTCCTTCAATCCAATATGGCTGCCAAACCATGTGACATCAATTATTTGTGAACACCCTGGTATCCCCAAGGCTTGGGGAACGTGTGTGAAGTTTCCCTTTGATCTGTCCAGCCGTTCGGGAAAAGAAGCTTTTAAAAGGTTTCAGTATGGCTGCCAAACCATTTGATCTATGACATCATAGGTGGGGAACTTTTTGTCCCTCATGGATAGGTGGTCATTCCTATGTAGTTTCACCTTGATCTGTTCAGCCAGTTCGAAGATTTTTGAAAGTTAATTTTTCTTTTTAAATAATACAGCTGCCAAACCATGTAACTGATGCTGTCATCAATTTTTTTCTGTTGACTAATTTATCCCTCTGACCCTCATCAATTTTCATACTGATTGGATGGAGCATTCTACGTATGCAATTATAACGTCATAATGAAGGCACCTATGACGTCATTAAAAAAAACACTTATTCCCCATGGGACAGGAGCTAAGGTTTAATCCATGGTGAAAATTTCATGTCAATCCAACAAGTGGTTGCAGAGAAAAGGGAATAAAATGCAGACACCGAGGTTCTTTGTACGTACACGACCGACTGCTTAACTCCGCTATTCGCTTTGTGAGTGCGGGATAACAAAACTGTTCTTCATCGCCCCAGAGCTCGCTCGATGAGGAGAAGAAGGTACAACCATGGCTGGCTCTCAGAAAACAAGTGGACAACAGCATCATGAGCTGTCACAAAGTCTAAATGAGCGGCAGGACAAGCAGGTGGACAAGCTAAGAAATGTGATTTAGACTTACCAAGATCCATTCACGTTTGATAGAGAAGAACAAACAAACCTCATCAACCAAACAGTTATGCCAAGCATTGTAGTGCATGATCCATGCAACATGACCAACATTGGACAAAAACCATATCATGTTTTGTACTGGACCGAGTTATCACTGGAAAGGTGAATTTGTGGAGCCCCATGAATAAAATAAACCTGGACACATGGAAAGGTGCAAACAAGTGAGCATCCTTCAAAGTAGGATCCCAGGTCATGGAGGTGAAAGATGAGCGTGCACTCTTTCCAAGGTGCCTAATTGTTGCAAGATCGAGGCCAGACGTCGATGTGAGCGAAACCCTTGGAAGGTCGGAGTTCTCTTCATACACAAGATCCCTTTGTGACAGAAAAGGAGATTTACTTCCTACATCAGACAAGAGTGAAATTATGTCCACACTGGAAGGACAACGGAGAGCAGAAACTGATATTGATGATCGTCATGAAGATCTGGATGAAGACCATTCCCCAACTATAAATCGCTGAAGTTATTGAGAGACTTACTCGGGGCTCTCCGTGTGTGTGTGTGTGTGTGTGTGTGTGTGTGTGTGTGTGTGTGTGTGTGTGTGTGTGTGTGTGTGTGTGTGTGTGTGTGTGTGTGTGTGTGTGTGTGTGTGTGTGTGTGTGTGTTGTGCGTTTTACACTTTACGGTGTACGTTCTACAAGTTTAAATGTTTTATTTTATATTTTACTGTTCCTACAATAATGGGGATGTAAACCATATTTATGAGTAAACAAGAGTTTACAAGATCACGGAACAAAAACTTCACTCTGTTTCATGTTATTGAACATTCATGATGATCACAAGTTAATTTAGAAAGTGAATATTTTATTCAGTTTTGTTGTTGGTGAAATTGAAAAGTTAATTTAGGAACAATGGATTGTGATGTGATTAATTTTATGATTAATTGTGTGTAAACATCCAATGGGATTTTATATATATATATATATATATATATATATATATATATATATATATATATATATACCTCCCAACCGACACAACCAGTTGAAAGTTTAAGAACACCCACATTTTTCCAGTTTTTACTGAAATTTAAGCAGTTTAATGTTTCAATGTAATCTGAAATTAAAGCATAGACCAAATAAACAATTACAGACAAAAAAAGAAATCATGGAATCGTTTTGTTGAACAAAATTTCATCTAAATTTTTGACTCATCAGTCGCCACCTTTTGCAGATACAACAGCCGAACATACTCGTGGCATTCTTTCTGCAATGGAAATCAAATCTTCTTCTTCTTCTTTCGGCTGCTCCCGTTAGGGGTCGCCACACCAGATCATCCGTATGATCCGCATAGTGATTTGGCACATGTTTTACGCCGGATGCCCTTCCTGACGCAACCCTGGTCGCCTCTTACGATACAGGGATATGGTACACCTATTTTTTAACCGGGGTATACACCGGCCCAGTATACTGGTACTCATTTCGCCGACCTCGGAAGGATGACAGGCTGAGTCAACCCCCTGGTGTATTAATTCAGTGGCTCAACGGGGCTTGAACTCAGGACCTCTTGGATCCCAAGCCGCTGCCCTAACCACTGCGCCAACACCAGGCTCTGCAATGGAAATCAAATATTGTTCGGAAAGTTCTTCCCAAAACTGATGCAGAAGTTCCCACAAATGTGTTGCACTTGGAGGTTGCTTTGCTTTCACCCTTCTGTCCGGTTGTGGTCGTATGGCAGCTTAGCTGCCGGGGTGGCTATCATTTCTTGAAGCGCGACTGTCGCTGATGCAGTGCCCCTCTACCAGTACACACACTGGAACTGGTACTCATTTTGCTGACCTCGGAAGTATGACAGGCTGAGTCAAGCCCCTGGTGTATTAATTCAGCGGCCGACGGGGCTTGAACTCAGGACCCGAGGATCCCAAGTCACTACCCGAACCACTGAGACAACACCAGGCTTATTTCTGTCCAGTTCATCCCAAACCAGCTCGATGGGGTTTAAGTCTGGAGACTGTGCTGTCCATTTCATGATTTGAAGCTGCCCATCTTGTTCTTTTCTTCTGAGGTAGTTCTGACATAGCCTGGAGGTATGTTTTGGGTCGTTATCTTGAGGTAGGATGAACCCCTGACCAATGAGGCATAAACCAGATGGTATTGCATGGCAGTGCAATATGCTGTGGTAGCCCTTTTTGTTCAGGGTGCCAGTCACTCTGTGCAAGTCGCCGACTGGATCCAGCAAAAGAGCCCCAGATCATCACGCTTCCTCCTCCATGTTTGACAGTTGGTGTCACACACTGAGGAACCATCCTTTCACCTTCTCGACGGCGTACAAAAACCCTGTGTGATGAACCGAAGATTTCAAATTTTGATTCATCGGTCCATAAGACCTTCCAGTTTTCAGTAGTCCACTGGCGGTGCTTCATGGCCCAGACAAGCCTCTTTTTCTTATTTTTCCATCTTAGCAATGGCTTTCTTACTGCCACTCGACCTGTCAAACCTGCAGCTCGAAGTCTTCTCCTCACAGTTGTTTCTGAGACTTCCTTACTTCGACCAGTGTTAAGTTGTGCTTGAAGCTGCTGTCCTGTGAGCTGCCGATCACGCAAGTTGTTGACTCAGAAACTTGTCTTCTGATTGTGTTGTGGCTTTGGGTCTGACAGACCTCTTCCTGTCAGAGTCTCCTCCAGTTTCCAAGTGCCTTTTGATGGTGGAGGAAACTGTTATGATGATATGCTAGGTGGTCATATTTTGGACCATTAGCTGTGTGTTAATCAGCTGTCGGGATTCTAACCTTGCTTGTAATTGTGTATTATTCAAACCTTGCTTTAAAATGTTGCTTTAAATGTATCATGCTGTTTTCACTATGTCTTTGATAACTCTTTATGGCTCTGCAGCTGCACAACAGCATGTCCTTGGGAAAACTGTGTATGCTGATATCCCACACATTCCTGTTCTTAGTCATCACCAGAGTTTCGCCTTTGCTATCAGCAGGTGCCAGTGTAGGGGTGTAGGAGTCTTAGAAAGTTATTAGTTTGCAAGATGAACTGTTGGGTTGCGAATCTGAGGATTGACTGATCCAACTTCCCTGAGGGCCCCTAGGGAGGGGGGAAAGAAGCCCACTGCCGCATTTATTTCTTTATTTCTTTATCCCTTAGCACACACTTATAGTCCACACCCAGTTTTGCTTTTGTGTGATTATATATACAACTGTTTTGAAGTAAGAATCTCAATGTGGTCCGGGGGCACCTGACTGAAGGGCCTTTGGGCTGCATTCCGCATGCGTAGTGCCATCTTCTGAAATAAATCGTATCATTCGAGAACCCTCATTCGACTCTGTCATTACTCGGCCGAGTGAAGAGTCATAACAGAAACTGTACTCACTGACACCTTGGCTCTGTTTGCAATTGCTCTAAAGGAAAGACTTACACTTTTAAGGGTTATAATGGTCTGTCTGTCTTTCTTTGTTTAATCGTCTTTTTCTCACCATTATGATAGCAATATCCTGCAGTGCAATATTGTCCAAATAATGCTTCAGAGGGTGTAGCAACAGTCTGCTTCAACACTGCTTTTATACAGACAGAGGGTTTGTAACTAATCAACAAAAGTTGGGACATCTGTAAGAATTGTTTGCATCAACTTTCAACGTTTAATTTACTTCCATTGCTGCAGAACAGCTGCAGTTCACCCATTACTAGTTACCTGAAAAGGCCCTTTTTTAACAACTCTGAAATTTACATTATTTTTCAGTTTTTGGTAACCTAAACATTCTTTTTTAACCTCTGGCAGTTTACCGCTTAGCTTTGTACCATTTCAGGTTATTCACTGGACTTGAACTGATTAAATTTCAGTAAAAACTGAAAAATGGGGGTGTTCTAAAACTTTTGACCGGTGGTGTGTGTGTGTGTGTGTGTGTGTGTGTGTGTGTGTGTGTGTGTGTGTGTGTGTGTGTGTGTGTGTGTGTGTGTGTGTGTGTGTGTGTGTGTGTGTGTGTGTGTGTGTGTGTGTGTGTGTGTGTGTGTGTGTGTGTATATATCAACATTTTCATGCAGTGGCTTACAGAAGTATTCATCCCCAACCAATAATGCCACATTTCCATGAGTTATGCATTATGTGGAAACAATTTTTTAAAATTAACTTATTTATTTATAACTGAAGAGATCAAACTAAACATTGTTAAAATTGGAGGAGGTTACATGTCAGGAATACCCATAAAAACATGTGCAGATCAAACTTCACTGGTTGTAAAAGTATTCAGAACGTGAGCTCAGTACTTGTCGTCATGGTGGAGGCAACATCACGGCAGTGATTGTGAATCACCCTTTAGGATTAGCCCTTCCCTTTTTACAAAGGATCGGCTTCTTCTTCCTCGTACAATAAAATCGAAGAGCTTTCGCCACATCGAGTTTTTCTATCCTGAGAAACAAGGCGCACTGCCAGAAGGAGCCGACAGCAAGACCGGACATTTGACGTCGAGCCCAGTCCTGTGTACAACATAATTGTTTTCGTGACATTCACGAACCACGGTTCGGCCGGAATTTGCAAAGTAATGAATGGATCGGCAGCAGGGAACTCTGGGAAAAAATGGCGTAAAAAATCAACTCTTCCGCATCAATTGCATGGCACACCGTGCCTCACCCTGACGTCAGAGCGAGTCGAGACCGGGATGTACGGTGAGAGGGGTTATCAATGTACTAGCTCAGCCGTTCTGGGGAACCTCCGTGCTTTCACTGCGGCTCTCGAAACTGTCAAACAAGGAACCCAGTTTGAATCTCACACTTTAAAATCACATTTAAAATCACATTTAAAACTCACGGTGCTCTGTGCGGTTATACGGCGCTCGGCACGGTTTAGATACAGCGCTGTTCACACTAAACCATCACGGCGGCTCCAGATCCTCACAAAGAAGGCACCAGGTTTGAATCTCACACTTAAAACTCATGGCACTCTGTGCGGTTATACAGCGCTCGACACGGTTTATATATAGCATTGTTCACACGAAACCATCACGGCGGCTCCGGATCCTGACAAAGAAGGCACCTGGTTCAAATCTTGAACATTCTTCTTCACATTTCCCACTCAAGGTGCTCAGTGTAGGTTTGCAACCATGTATCTATGCCGTCATTTGGGGCATTCCCGGACTCTCCACGGGAATACCACGGGTTGCTCACGCACGTCTCGGGGTCATATACGTCACTCGTCCTGCACGCTGCCAAAGGCTCCACGGGGGCGGTCAAGGCTGCCACAGCACATCTCGGTGTCATATTTTCCACTCGTGAATTCCAGAGCGAGGATGAGGGCGTACAAACAATCCTCGTTTCCCACGTGATGACCAATGTTCTGGACTTTACCGCACATGAGACAACAACCTCGATCATGTGACACACCTCGTTGAACTGAGCACCCTCCTGTCTTCACAACATGTCGTACATTTCAAATATGTTTTGCTGTCTTTGCCTGCCCCCAGTTTACCACGAAGACAAAGGCAGGCTGTAAATGTGGCATCGTCTCACACGTAACAGACGTGAGCGAGCGCATCGTGTGACGATTTCTCAGCTCTTAAAGTACACAAACCTCATGAAATACATGACCACCTGTCACTCATCCATACAATCACGCCCTTCCATATCCACGCCCATAGTTCCATCCGTCACTCAACCCGATTAAATCACTCTCACCGTAACACTCGCATCAGTGAGGAACCCCGATCGTCCTCTGTGCATCCATGCATACGTCCATTAATATTCGTGCAAGTTGGTTCCATTTTGTCCCTGAAGCCACCAATTTTAGCATGGTCACCAATTCCTGTAACCACGCCCCCAGCATGTTAACCACGCCCCCAGCATAATAACCACACCCCCAGCATAATAACCACGCCCCCAGCATAATAACCACGCCCCCAGCATAATAACCACACCCCCAGCATGATAATCACGTGTCCCTGTCACGTGTGTCTTTTCTGGATGGAAGCACCTTTTGCAGCAATGATTGCTACGAGTGTTTTTTGGGTCGATCTCTTGCAGCTTTACACAGTGAGATGGTGAAACACTTGTCCATTCTTCACGTGAAAATTACTCCAGTTCTGCCAAGTTTGATGGGGATCGTCGATGAACTGCAATCTTCAAGTCTCACCATAAATGTTCAACTGGGTTCAAGTCAGGACTTTGATTGGGCTTCTCAAGAACATTTATTTTCTTCTTATTCAGCCACTCCAGAGTGGATTTATCTTTTTATTCAGATCATTGTCCTGATGAAATGTGAATCTCTCCCAGTTTCAGATTCATGGTTGACTCGAGCAGGTTTTCATCAAGGATTCTCCTGCACTTTGCACCATCCATTATCCCTTCTATCATGACAAGCTTGCCAGTCCTTGCTGATGAAAAGCAGCTCCATAACATGATGCTTTCACCACGATGCTTGACAGTAGGTATGGTGCTGACTCGGTGATGTGCAGTGTTCGGCTTACACCAGACGTAACGTCATGAATTTAGTTTAAAACCTTCAATTTTTGTCTCATTTGACCAAAATACTTTTCTGCACTTGCCTGCATTATCATCAAGATGATTTTTCACTTACGAGCTTTTTGATGTGTTTCAACAATCGTTTATTTGTTGCCAGCTGTCCATGGAGGCAAGCTTTGTGAGTAGAACAGGATATTGTTGATAGATGAACACTGACCCCCATCGGGTATAGAGCCTCGCAGATCTTTAGAAGTCATTGTTGGATTTACTGTGACATCCTGAACCAGTTTCCTGCTTGCCCGGCTGCTGAGTTTGAATGGGTGATCTAATCTGGTCGAGTCTGGGTGGTATTATACGTCTTCCACTTCTTAATGATGGATTTCACCGTACTCAGAGATAATGAGTGACTTTAAAATCTTCTTACAATCCTCTCCTGAACGGTGTTTCTCCACCACTTTATGTCTGACTTCTAAGAAAGCTCCTTGGTTGGTCAATGTGTTTGCCTTGTTGGTTGACCAAGTGAGTTGCACCTTCAAACTCCTTCAATAAGTGGGATAGTAAGGTATGGTACTACACTTTTACATGGATGGTGAGGTATGGTGCTTCACTTTTACATGAGTGGTGAGGTATGGTGCTTCACTTTTACATGAGTGGTGAGGTATGGTACGACACTTTTACATGGATGTTACTCTGGAGTGAATGATTCTCCCTCTAAATGCTCGCTGGAAGTTCCCATCTTTATGTTGTGATTGATCAGGTTGTAATCTATATCCTATCAGCGGAACAGTTTGTTCAGCCCCCGAAGCAATGGGACATGTGTGTTGGTTAACTCACCATCTCTAATTTGGGCGTGTTTAACTAATCCTATTTAGTAATCTCTGTGCCATGTTCAACATGCAGATGGATGTGTAAGGAAAGGGTGATGAGGTCAAGCCAAGAAAGATCAGGTTCACGGTTCAGGGCAGTGTTTGTTATCCTGGACAAAGTTTATGATAATTTGATTGACTCGAATGTGTTGCCCTTTCCAATTATTAACAACTGAGTGGTATCCTCCCCCTCATCTCCAATACCCTACATTGGATGATCCTTGGTGCAGCACTCGATGTACATGAGTTATTCACCCTCATGATAACCCACAGGGTGATTGATTTGTTCAACAGTTTATTTTTGTAAATAATTGTAGTTCATTGTATAAAAGTTGTAGAACTGCATTATGAGAGTCAATCCAAGAGAAGATTTCCTTACCGAATCTCCGAGTCTGTCCTGCAGTCCTTTGAAGTTGAGGATGTTCACCAGATGTTTCACGAGACCGCAGGAACCCACAGATTTGGCTGCAACACAGGGTGTGGAACAGTTCAGTGTCAGACAGAAAATATCAACACAACACCAACCACAGGACAACACAACCACATTACCCATAATGCAATGGGCTTGTTTGGTATTCCCAACTGAGACTCAGACTCATATCATGATACTGCAATCCCAAGTTTAAACCTTTCATGGGGGTTGTCAAAAAGTTTTGGCTGGGAAAATTTTCAAAATCAAAACCTCATTTTACTGGAAAGGATAAGTGATACAGTTTGGGATTTACACAGAGACAAATGATACACCTGTGAGGAATACTGATCCACGATCAGAGGGGAAAACATGGGAGGTAAAAAATATAAAAATTAAATAAATAAATCTTTGACTCCCCCTCATATCGATGGACTGTTTTCTCTTTTACTCTTAATTTATCTTTCTTTTTCTATGTGTCTACGGAGAGGTGAACTCATGCAAATTGTTTTTGTAAGGCAAACTAAGCTGTGCCATGATGGGTTTCAGGGTAGAGGAGTAGCATCCGAAACCGGAATCCTATCCCAGTCCTCCTGAAGACTCCATATTTCCCTATTTGGGTTGCACTGCCCCAAACCTGATGTCCCCCCATGGCAAGAGAAGGGAAGCTTAATGCCCATCATGGCTGGCCTCATGACAAAGATCGAAGCCGGGCAGGCTGAACTTAAAGCCTCGCAGGATGAAATATCAAATAAAATGGAAGCCGGTGAACGACCACAATGGGGGGAGGGGGGGGGAAACGGTTTGAATTTACTGCCTCGCAGGGTTTAATCAAACGCCACCATTGAGGCTGGGGGCCGAGAGA